>NW_027179696.1:132500-160000 GCF_036669935.1 Montipora foliosa | reverse complement strand
GTATGTGAGAAACTTAAATGCTTAAAAATCGTTTTTACCCTCTTCAGTGATCCCCAGTGGCGAACTTAATATAAGCCAAGTCCAAAGTTTACACTTTCGTTTGCAGAGCATTTTGTTATTTTATACAATAGTGCCAGTGATTATTGAAAAATCCCACCTGAGTAGAAAAAGTAAACCATGCTTGATTGTTATCGTGAATGATCAATTTATTTAGTATGTCATTCGCAAATTATGGCCTTTACAAACAATACCCTAAGCTAAAAATCTATTTAAAGTGCCCCTGTGATAAAAAAAACCACTTCCTTTTTCCTTCAGATTTTGAAAGTGTGTTTGCTTAACACCTAACTGGCAAAATTTTGAGCTTTGATTTTTATCCAAAGGTCGTTTACTTTGAATGTAAGTTTTGGATTTCACGGTCCGCCATTACTCACGTTCAAAACTGACCGATTGGACCTTAGACGGTTGGATCTAGGGAAAACTGACGTCAGAGGCTCACTAGCTTAAAATTTCAGTGTGTGAACGCAGCGTATTATAAATGCAAAGCGTGAGTTTAAAAGTCCGAAAGCCCAAAACCCCTGTGCTGCATATTAATTCTGCGGCGTATACACGTATTGCATTCTTAAACTAGTGAGCCTTTGACGTCATTTTCTCCTCGTTCCAGCTCTCTCAAGAACATAATGTTAGTAATGGCGGACCATTAAATAGGAAAATTACAGTTAAAATAAAGAGAAGTCTTTTTGAAATCAAGGCTCAAAACGTGGGTCACTTAGTGTTTTGTTAACATAGTTTTGAAATCCAAAGAAAAATATGAATTGATTTATTGGTCACAGGGGCCCTTTAATAGCATTTTCTGCATTATTTGTTATAGTTTTCTCGATAGTTGGTTTTTAAATACGAATCCTAATACAACAGAGCTTGCCCATGGCTCCCTAATCACCATTGTCAAATTTAAAAACCAGATGATAAGCAAGTTATAATGTTGAGTTATCCTGGTTGGGGTGGATGGCTCTTACTCTGTCAATGTACACACCGTGTATTGGCGTGTGTTTTGGGGATACAATATATAGTGCTGTTTGCAATGGTAAGCGAGCTGAATTGTTGTTCTAAGGATAAAGATGATTGTTCAGTGAAAAGCGTTGAATGTAAACATTGTAATAAAACACTTTTTTTATATATATACCCGTTTTTCCCTAGCAGCATGCGCTCGCATTGGTTACTTTGAGGTCACTTGACATCTAACAATAAAACTGTTTGCCGTTGTGCGTTTTTCTTTGTGCTATATAACAAATCACATAATGACTGGTCCCTCGGGAAACAGTTCATTTTGTTTCTCTCGAATCTCAATGTTTCTCTTGGCTGGCCTCAGGGAAACAAAATGAACTGTTTCCCGAGGGACCAGTCATTAAGTGTTTAATAAATGCATTGGATGAACAGGCTTAAGCTGTTCTGCTTTAATGTCAATCACCCTCTGGGAATGGGAAGTGACCACTAAATACAGGTCAAAGGATACAGTTCAAATATAATCAAAATGTTATTTTTTATGACTGTTAATCACTAGATATACAATTTTGAATGACAGCACTGGTAAAACTACTTACTTGGTCAAAACTACTGGACTGCACAATAACTTTTTTGACAAAGTAACAGAAAAAGACTGACAACAATTTGGAGTCTCAGTTGCCATGGAATTTGTTTGCTACCTATTTGTTCTGAGAAACGTAATTTGATATCTGTGTCTGTTGTCATACTTGACAGAAAACTTTAAATAAATGTAACTGGATATGTTCCTAAACTAATGGAAACATGAATAACTGAGTTTTTAAACATTGTCAACTACTGGAAAGGTCATTATTAAACGAAAATGCATGAACAGAGGACGTGACTCTTGTGCTGTGGTGCCAAGTGAATATCAATTTTCATGCAATTGGCTCAAACCAAAATCAATGAAAGAAGAATTCGATCTCCAGTGTGGTTCAGACGTTTGACCTCAAGTTAGAAACATTCAGTTCTGGCATTTTCATGATTTGCTTAAAACAAGCAAGGAAATAAATTGTTGTACCTCATGTGTTGCACTGGTTGCAGTCTCAGTTGCGAGAAACCAGTGTAACACTACTCCAGTGACAACTCTATTGTTTAGATATCAAGTGGAACACTGAACAATAGAACTTGATATAACGCCAGTGTTATGTGACCCCGAATATGACTTCACCCATTATTTAATCACTCACTGAAAAACTGTATAAAAACGTAATAGACCTTTTTACCGATATGGCAACCATTTTGATTTCTATTGTTTCGAATACCTATCATGGGGTGCCCAGGGGGCAAATACGTATTAATTTGCCCCCTGAGCATCCCATAATGTCTTTCGAAACATTAGAAATCAAAATGACTCGTATCTGCAAAAAGGTCTATTGACACCGTGTCCCTGTTAATACAAGTCAAGACACTAAAAAAGTCTCCTGGGCAAATGGTAACCGAGTTGCTTAATAGAGGTCAAAACTTACAGTAATTAAGGGGAGATTTGACTGTAAGCTCACCCAACCACTGGACTAATGCAAATCCTGCATTTTGATTGGCTACGCTACCAGAGGACTATTATTAATAGTCTTCGAGTAGCGAAAAGGTTACGCTTTAGTTCGTTTTATTCCCAAGTAAATATTTCTTCAACTTGCATCTGCTAATTTATTATTGGCTTTTCTGTCTGACTAGATGGGTGATAATAAAACAATTAGACCCTTCACCCTCAAGGGCCACGGAGTCAATAGCCCATTCAGCTTCGCCTTAAAGGCTGTTAGCCCATAGCCTGCAAGGGCTATGAGTCTAATTGTTAATTAATACAGCAATTTAAGAAATAATTTACAGCAAGAATCACCAATGTGTGTCCACTATTATAGTCTCCCGATGTATGCAATCCAGTCAACGGCAGGTACGTTTTGCAGGTTGCAGGTTGAAATTTAATTGTAACTGGAAAACCTCTGGCACTTAAAAAAAAGGTAAAGCGATAGAGTTACCGTGACTGTTACATGATGCTCTTTACAATAGACAGAATATACTTGCTGAAGGGTGAAGTTGCCAAGTTTTTACCACGTAAAAGACGCCAACTACTTTATGTAAGAACCCCTGATGAGTATATGGGTTATGAACTATTTTTAGTGTCAGCAGTTTTGCAGTTATAATTAAATTGCAGCCTGCAACCTGCAAAACATACTTGCCGTCCAGTCAAGGCTTGAAATGGCTATTTGTGGCATGAGATCAGTTAAGGAAAGAAGGTCTCTGTTTCAAATCCTCTTCTGTATGTTTTGTTGTTAACTGAAACAACATTGCACATTGTATGGATTTTATTTCTTTTGATAGTTAATGATGGTTCCAGAGTCGTATTGCTAATTACGTAATAGACCAATTGCGATATATTAAAATTCAGTCCTAAACAAAGGGCATCATCTGAAGGCTTAGGGGAGTAAAGTGATACAAATCATAATATTCATTCCCCAGCACCTTGAGATGATGCCTTGTGTTTAAGTCTGAATTTTAATAAAATTATATCAAAATTGGTCTATTAGCATTAATAGCTTATTCACAGGGAAACCATGCTGAGTTCTGATGGACTTAAAACTTGTGTTTTACTCCGGTGAAACCTGTTCTCACATCGTCAACTCGGCTCAGCATAAATAAAGTGTAAACATGGAAGCAATGTGTTACATTTCATTACATACATGTAGATATGGCTGACCACCTGGCTAATATTAGCAGTTTTGGGCTCAATGGGTCAACCAATCAATCAGGTATCTATCATGTCCTTAGGTCTACAACTGAGTTCTCCTTGCTGTGGGAAAACAACTGGTTGGTAGTTCCTTGTTGCTTTGAAGAGTATACCTCTTTGACAAAAGAAATCGCCAGATTCGCCAAGATGGCTGGCAACCTGGTATTGAACTAATTGACATACATTTGGCAATTTGACATGAATTCGCCGAAATCGCCACATTTACCAGATTCGCCAACATGGCTCGCCACCATGTGTGGAAGTGATTGACATACATTTGGCTATTTGACAAGAATTCGCGAGATTCGCCAACATGGCTTGCCACCATGTGTGGAACTGATTTACATACATTTGGCGATTTGACAAGAATTCGCCAAAATCGCCGAAATCGCCATATTCCCCAGACTTGCCAACATGGCTGGCCGCCATGTATGGAACTAATTTACATACATTTGGCGATTTGACAAGAATTCGCCAAAATCACCATATTCGCCGAAATAGCCCTATTTGCCAGATTCGCCAACATGGCTGGCAATCATGTACATGTGGCAATTTAACAAAATTTCGCCACATTTGCCAAAATTGTCAAAATCGTCAAATTGTCGGCGATATTTTGTTATTTTGCCAATTTTGTTATTGTGTGCATTTCTGGACATAAGTGTAAAATTCGTTACGGAATTTCCCAAAGAAAAGCTCTAAAATTCTCCAAAAACTCTCTAAAATTCTTATAAGTTTCGTTTCTTATAGTGCAAAGTCTGCCATATTTGCTATCAAGCAAAGATCTGGATTCCGAAACCTACGGTTTTGATGAATAACGGCTGATAAAGTATGGATAAGAACGGACTGACCCTCTCCTAGTAGGTTGGAATACAAAAAAGCACTTGCAGCATGTAGTGACATAGCCTGCGTGAACACTTGCTACGCACAGTAGTGATAGGTCATTTTTTTATAACAACTTACCGCAGTCTCCAAGGATTCTAGTCGCTCCTTGATGCTCGACAGTCTTTGTGCAATGTTGCCTTCCATCACAGTGAATACGTCTCCTAATTTGTGACCTCTCACGGGAAAACATACACTAATGACTTTCCGGGAAACGGGTTTTTCACATGGCGCCCTCACGGGTTGCTAACGGCTTGAAAAGTCGAGTGAACGAGTGGCACTGCACAACCAAACGTGTTCTCAGAAATCCCACTCGAGTGGTCGAAAATTTTACACGGCTTCAAAAAAATTTTGCACGAGTGGGTAAATTCCAGGGGTTAACGCAAATGGCTGTTAAAAATTATGGTCGTTTGTACGAAACCTGACCTTAAAAACGAAAAGCGCAAAACTGTGCTAAGAAGAACCGAGACACCACAATGAGTAACAAATCAAACGGGCATCTTGGCATCACGGCTACGAACAACAATGAGATTGAGAAAATTTAATTCCCTTTCAATGTCAATATGTGGATGCCTACATAATTTCGCGAGTTTAGAAGCTCGTAAAGGTCAGCAGTCAACTGGTAACTCAAATGAAAATAATTATTTTGTTTAACAAGGTAGTCATAAGTGATCAAAATTGGCAACTAAAACAGCCGCAAACCATTGGCATTGAAAGCATTGAAATTCCAAATAATTTTTTTTTAAAAAAACGTATCCAATGAATTAATGGTGAGAAATATTTATTTTTCATTTGCGAAAAAGATTACAATTTTTTCATCACCCTGGAGAGATGGCTTGGGAAAAACGCGAACATCAAAATCTTATATTCGCATCATTAACGCATGAGTTCCCACATTCCTTGCAAAATTTGCATAGCCCAAAAGAAAAAAATCGTGTGACACGTAACGCAACAATCAGTTCAACTCACGTATTCATGGCAGAATGCGATCAAGACGTGCTCGGAAATGAGGAAATAATCGCCAATGTAAAAAGGTTTTTACGAGATGAATGCGGGTGCTCTCGTGGGGTGAAAGGTGGTCCGTGTTGCCATCAGTTTTTGGAGGAAGTCGTGTTGTCAAATCTAAACAATTGCCTGGAACTGACACATGCAGAACTCGACCTTGTGATTCTCGCTAATATCCAAGCTGTTACGAAAATTGAAGTCATTGGCGAAAAAAGGAAAGAAAGATCGTGATGCAGCTTTCTGTATCAAAACCTTCCGATCTGCAAGGATATGTTTTTACATCTCTATGGTTTAAGGTATTCGCGGTTCCGCAGATTAAAAGAGCTATACGAGCAAAACGGACTTTCCCAAAGAATCCAGGGAAACAGCAAGCGCTTACCTCACAACACGCCACAACAAGCCATAAACGAAGATGTAAAGAACTTTTTAACAAATTATGTTGAGGAAAATGCTGTCCTCCTTCCTGGAAGAATACCAGGATTTAAAAAGGATGAAATTCGCCTGCTGTCATCTTCTGAGACAAAAATGAATGTGTGACGCATGTTTAAAAGAACCTGCGAAGAATCGGGAAAACACGCTGTCTGTTACACAACATTTGTAAAGCTATGGGAGCAGTTTCATCCCGACGTTGTCGTTGCGAAACCAATGACCGACCTGTGCCTGACGTGTCAACAGAATACATCTAAGCTTTTGCGATCTGCGAACCTTCCAGACTGGGAAAAGTCGTAGTGTGTTATTGCTCAACAAGAACATTTAACATCTGTTAAAACAGAGAGAGACTTTTACAACAAGATTTGTTTGGAGTCACAGAGCAAATTTAAGAGATTTGAAGAGACAATTAAGTTGGATGAAAGAAATGAGCCGTGCTCAATCGATACAACTATTCACTATTCATTTGACTTTGCGCAACAAATTCATATTCCGAGCAACCCCGTGCAGCCAGGGCCGATTTATTTCAAAACGCCACGCAAATGTGGAATCTTTGGCGTCTTGTGCAAAGCAGTCCCGCAACAAGTTAACTATCTTATTGACGAAGCAAGTGACATAGGTAAAGGGGCAAACACAACAGTAAGCTTTGTCCATCATTACTTTCATGACCATGGACTCGGCGAAACCAGCGTTCATCTTCATGCTGATAACTGCACTGGACAAAATAAAAACAACTGTTTCCTGTGGTACCTCTCGTGGAGAGTAATACATCAGCTTCATCACTGGATCAGTTATTCATTTTTAATTACCGGTCACACGAAGTTTGGTCCCAATCGCTGTTTCGGACTCATCAAGAAATCGTATAAGGTAAATTATGTATCATCTCTCTACGAATTTGCTCAAATGGTCGAAACGTCCATCTCTACTGGAGTTAACAAAGCCCAGCTCGTTGGCACTCACGATGGCAGGGTAATTGTGCCTGTCTACAACTGGTCTGCATTCCTTGAACAGTACTTTGTTAAAGTTCCAAACATCAAAAGGTACCATCATTTTAGAATTACAAAAGACAAACCTGGTAAACTTTTTTTTAAAGAGTACCACTCCTCAACAGAGCAATCTATCCAACTGCTGAGGAACCCTGCCATGCTACCGCCTGCAATGCCTCCAGTCACGGTCAGACCCCAAGGATTGTCTCAAGAGCATAAGCAGTATTTGTACCGCGAAATCTGCCAGTTTTGCAAACCAGGAACAGAGGAGCTCGTCGCTACAGCACCATAAGAAATAATAACATGTCTGTACAGCCCAAGTGTGTAATTTTTGGGTATTAAGCTGAACTCTAGTTTCTTGCAGCGTGCCAAACATTATATTATAAATCCAAAACAGGTTCAGGTTTACAGGTTCAGGTTTATTTTTTGAAAGTTCACTTATTTTTTTACAATGACTGATAAAACTACATGCGTCTAGCAACATGTATACTAATTAAGGTGTGTGGTGTGACTTAGAGCATGATAGTGAAATAAAAAGAACCCTAACATTTCATTTTGTGATTACGTAACACTCTGTAAGGAAAAGTTTCACAATTACGTAAATAAATAATTAGATGACTCAATGAATGAAACAAAATTACAGGATACCATAATGGTTCTTGACAACAGCTCATCTCTGAGCACAGCAAGCAAAAAAATTGCGAATTCGTTTGGTTTTTTTTAAACTTTTTTTTGCAAGCGCGCTCCATTCAGAATGGAGAGAGTTCCATATTCTCGTTCTAGAGTTTACGAAAGACTTCCGCTGAATGTTCACTCGTGGTTCCTTGGAACAGTAGTTATCCAAGAAATATCGCTCGTAAATTGGAACGTCTTTTCGTGCTAGTTTCAGGGTCGTGTCGCTAAAACAGACACCAGAAATTTGGCGCATTTTTGAGTGCTTACCGATAACCAGTTGGCCTCCCTTGAAGACTCTAATGGTTCGTCACGCGTTCCTCAGTGCGCGACAAACCCCCTAAGAGAGTATGCCTGGGAGGCTAAGGCAGCGTTTACACGAACGCTGTTCCACATCCACACGGTTTCATGAATTGAAACGGCGTCAAAATCGATGCGGTTTGAAAGTGTTTCCACAGAACCGTTTTCCCCAGAAAATCCAAGTCGTGATGGTAGAAGCGAGCGCTACACCACGTGCTAAATTCACTACTTTTTAATTGAGCAACGTAAATTTCGTGTCAAAATACATGTAGTAACCGTAGTCAAATCGATGCGGTTTCGCTGTTTACACGACAGATGAAACCCCATCGTTTTGCAAACGCTCCACTTTTGGCAGTGGTTTCAAATCGACACGTGTAAACACTGCCTAATAACCAGTGGAAACGTAATTGCAGGAAGCCTCGCCGCCGTGAGCTAGACATTAAAATTTTTAACAATGTCAGCGAAGATGAACGCTGAGCTTCCGGTTTGTTGCGTTTCGGTTACGTTCCCATTGAAAAAGTTTTGATTTTGTTCCTAAACTTGAAATGCATTCGATTTATAATGAGGCTCGGAAGTTTAATTTAAAATTAGTAAGTTAAAAACGTATATCCAACTGCAGTCGCTTTGACAATATTATTTTAATTTTTACTTTCAGCAAGCACTGGCAAATCACGGCCGTGAAAAACATTATTGATTTCAAGGACATTCGATGCAAAACTTTCAATTCAACGGCGTAAGAGTAAGAGTTCATTGCGCATTTTTTTCTTACATGATAACAGCGCAACATTAGGGACGCAGTGAATGTGGTGATTTAGAGTTGTGTTTGCTTCAGCCGCTTTACAGCTTGCTTTGTTTTCAATGAAGTCATTAATTAGAGTCGCTCATTTTACAACAAGTGGAAAGTGTTATTGGCCGTTTTTATACTAGAGACGCATATTTCGTCTGTTTCTATTCAGGCGAAATTGACGATTGGAACAATTAAGAACTTTTAATAATTAGATTAAAATTTTTTTTTAACTTTTATGATGCACATTTTTTATTTGGTTGATACATTTCTTTTATTATAAGAAAATACAGTCAAAACAGCAAAAGGAAAAATCCATTACAACGAATGAACAGGTGACTCTTTGGTTGCGCACTTTCAAATGGAACGACACTTAGTATTAATTTTACTTTTTATAGACCTCCAGATTTTTTCTCTGTCCTCATTCGCATTTGCAGGAAATCTATTAAAAACCAATGCTTTGAGAGAGTTTAGCTTCGTGGCATCGAGGCACTTCTTGCCATAGGTACCATCTGTATTGCTTGATGCAAGTTCCTCCTTCACAAAGATGGACTGCAACAGTTTCAGAGCACACAAGTGCCGCTCGTTTTCCTTTCCAAGTGTCTCCTGTACTACTTTGACTTTAGAGGGCGTCACGCACGTTACAACAAGTTCCTCGCCGTTCATATGGGATAGAAATCTAGCACTTCACGTTACACTACACTCTCTTCAGTGAATTCTGTTTAAAATATAAGTGCTACACGGCCAACGTTTGTATAAACGTAACCTTTCCTTGTACTAGTACATGTTAATTGCCGTGACTTTGACATGTTCAGTTCCCACGGCCTGCTCCCGTCTGGCCTTGTAGCTCAGTCGGTAGAGCGGCGGAGATCTAACCCGAAGGTCGTGGGTTCAATTCCCACCTTGGTCAGAGTTTTTCTCTATCCTTGTGTGGGCCCAGTTCAATCAGTAGGGCTAACGCTCACATGGTTCATATGGGATAGAAATCTAGCACTTCACGTTACACTACACTCTCTTCAGTTAATACTGTCTGCTCAGCTTGTTCAACTTGACTAGAAACAGTTTGTTGGACTTCGGCGCCAAGACTCACAAGGCCTAAGGTGTCTAAATGAATTGTGCTTAGGTCGTCACAGTCTTCTGATGGTTGGGCAACATTAAGCAGTGGAGTGATCTCCTCTTCGAATTCTGTACTGTTTATCTGATATCAAGGAAAAAGATAATATTAGCAGTTCACCAAGAATAGCATAAGTAAGGTAAGTCGAGGTCATCTATCTTTAACCACGGTAAAATTCATTCAGGTACAAAAAGTTCGGAAACGTAAAATCCAAAATGTATTATCACTGTTTATAATCTAAAATGCATTATTTACAATTCTAATTACAATGGTATGATTGCTAACCATATTGAAACCTGTTTTCCACGGATGCAGTGCATTATTGGTCATTAATAGTACTTATCTAAGAGGTGCTTTGAATTGAGTCAGAGATTCTGCTTGCCTTAATTTTTCAGGAAGGCTACTCCAGAGAACACTAGCACCACTGCAACGAAAACTATCACAACTATAATTTGTGCGTGGCTGTGAAATAGCGAGTTTTAAAAGTAGAATCTGATCCACTTATAAATTTTGAACTTAAGGACTCAAGGGCAAGGCGTTTAAAATATTTTGAAGACCATTAAGGCTTTCTGAAAGTCACCTGATTACTAAGATATTTCCAATTTAGACTTCTGAACAGTTGTGGTGCATCAGTGCATCAGCTTCATAGTTTGAGAAAGTTAGGGCCCGCGCTGTCGAAACGCGGTTGAATTGAATGTTTGTAAATGAGTTAATATGCAATGTTGCCGGGAGAACAAATTGCCTGACACGTTTGATGGCTGACATGTTCTGTCTTAAAGCAATTAACCCTTCTAAATCAATCCTTAAAATTTCGAGTAAAAGTCTTCTTACCATGGAATATTGATTTAGAGGTCGCTCTTCCAACAACTCGAGGCGAACATCCAACTTGAATATTGCGTTACCCACATTTCTCTCAACATCTTGCATCGCGGTCAAAAGTTTACTTTCTGCTTGAATTATTGAACTGTCCAATTTCCCCAACATCTGAAAGAAATACAACGCAATGCGTAGTTTTATAATTAGCATGGCTCAATACAAAGGAATAACACTATTTTCGTGTGATTTAGAAACTACCGAACTCTGCAAGTTTCTGTATTTCTTTAATCATAATTCAATTCAAACGTGAGCACTCGCTCATGGATAAAGGTTTCATAGATGTCTTGTCGAAAGCAGTGCGATTATGGCTAAATCGTAGAATAGTATACACCGATTTAGGGGTACTATTATCCGATTTAACCACTACAGTTTTTAATGTTTTACGAATATACCGTCTTCTTCCGATTCTACGATTTTAACTTGAAGATGATTTTACCTGAAGAGTTTACGTTAAAAAGATGTTTCAGAAAGCAGAATTCACTCTCCGATTCTCCGATTCTTCCAATTCTACGACTGTACCTTAAGATTCTCCAGAATTCACTCTCCGATTGTTCCAGTTCTACGATTTGACCTTAAGATGCTTCAGAAATGACTGTCCGATATTAGTGTTGCTGTGGTCTTTTACACCAAGCAGTAGTACTCGAGTAGGATAAAGTTTGTTGGTTATGCCATTGTAAAATAAAGGTGAAAATGTTGAAGTTTACTTTGACATATTGTTGCGTTGTGGCGCTACGGTTATAGAATGAAGAATATATAACATTGTGTTTGGCGTGGTCATGTGGCGTGACGCTAACTGAATGAAGAATATACTTTGTGTTTGTCTCGTTTGTGGTATCATCAGGGAATAAAAATTGGTAAAATTGGTAAAATAGGAGAATCGGACCACCTTACTCCACCTTGACTACTAATTAACTTTACCTTGTCAAAATTCTCCTGCATTTTCATTTGGTTGGCGATAATTTTTCGGCTGAATTCCTCCATGGCATCCAACCGGTTCATTAAGTGACGACATTCCTCTGTCTTTGCTGCAAGCAGATCCTGAAGTGTGGCAACTCGGTCGTCTTTTAAAGGACTTTCGCTGCTGCTTGCTACAACTATGGGCGCTGGTATAGGTGCCGCAACTTTGACCTTCTTGGACTTACGAACTTCTTTCCATTCAATCTCTCGCTTCCTCTGACCTGCCAAAAACGGTTGTACGGGTCGTCACTCCCTGGAATGCCATTTTCGGTATTATCTCTTTGTATGTCGACGGAAGCACTCTGCATGAAAGAAAATCAAAGGTTAAAACCAAACAAGGTAAAAATATGAAGTGGTCCTGAACTGAATCACAAATTTAAAAAATCAGCCTACTGCCGTACGGTTTTAGGAACATTGCTGATTGAAGACAGTAGCAGGCTAAACTATAGAATACAGAGCCACTTATAGTTACATAAGGGCTTTCACGAGTCAAATTGAAGATAACGTGACGCATTTCAGTGATTAGCCCTAAGCACTCTTAAAATTTTAACTTTCAGTTTACGGTTTGGTTAACCACACTTTTTACGAGATCATCTGGGTTCGGTTCCTGAAAGGTGTAATAACTCTATTCCAGGGATAAATGTGCCTTATTTCGGCATATTTATCCCTGGAATAGAGTTATAACACCTTTCAGGAACTGGCCCCTGAAGAATATAGGGCTCGTTTACTGATTATGCCTAAGCGCTTGTTTCAGTGATCAGGCCTAAGCGAGAACGCATGTTTTATGAGTCAAATGAGTCAATGAGTCATGAGCCATGAGTCAATGGACTCACAGTCAATATAGCAATAATTTGTTGATTAAGCCTAAGCCCTCGTTTCAGTGATTAGGCCTAAGCACTCTCTGAAATTTTAGCTTTCATTTTATGGTTTAATTAACTGCACTAACTCGTTGACTCATTGACTCATGACTCATGACTCATGACTCATGGACTCATTGACTCATTGACTCATAAATACTTAACACTCGGCCTAAGCACTCTTTTAATAGTTCACTGTGTAGCGATAAAAAGATACATCTCATACTAGTTCTTTAAAAATCCAGTTTGACTGACGAGCCGCTGAAGCACTCAAAGATAATCTTATAACAGTGCTTTAAACATCCAATTTGACTGACGAGCCGTCGAGCCACTGTGAAATTATGGCTTCAAAAATGTCCCTGTATTCTATAGTTAAATGGCAAACCAAGCACAATAAGTAGCCACAGCGCATTACGTAACTGGCGCTCCTAAGGCCTTAGGTTTTTAAATTTTTGGACACAGGATATTCTATGCCATCATGGGCGAAACGTCATTCTCATCGTTCCCTATAAAGATTGTAGAGCGAAAACAAAGAACTTAGGTTACCTTCTTTTGTGGACATCTTTGAGGTGGCTCTTCAGAATCTTGACTGATTTCAACGGGAACATTTTTTCTGGACCAGTCCAAGTCTTTTTCCAAGAGAACTTTGTCATCATCTGTAAATAAAGTGAACCGTTATTTCCTTAGCAAATCACGGCCGCTTAACTGCAGCGCTTTTAGAAAGTAACAGGATTTGTGTACTGTCCTGTTGGCGTTTTCGAATTCGTAAATTCTCAATCAAACCCAAATAATAACTGATCGTGCTTCCTTAGCTTCCTCTGAGGGACTGCCGGACAAGATTTTGAGCCGCATTAAAAAATAAATGCAAAACCGTGGAACGAAGAAGCCAAGAAAATGAAATTTTATAAAAGACTCATACACAAATAACTCCTCCAGTCTAAAGTCTGTTTGGTGCATAAAAAAAGTCTCATAATACCGAGAGAGCTTCTAGCGGGTCCGTCAAATATTGACCACCGACAACTCTCAACTTTCCCAACAAACGGGAGTACAACAAATATCAAGTGTTACTCTTTTATTAGACTTTTATTAGGTTACATCATAAAACAAAGTAGGATGTTCCAGCATCTCACTCTATTTCCTTTGATCTCACGCTATTTTTGACTCACAAAGTAGGAAAATTGGAAACTTACCACTTAGAGCAAGGATCTCCGCTTCAACTCTCTTTCCTTCCCAATTGACATGGACAGTAAGTCCTTCCCTGTAGTCAATATCTTTCTCCACAATGAAACGTGTGGGCGCGATGCCAGTTTTTTTTTCTTCAGGGAGGACAAATAACGCCTTCGAGGCTCGTTTGCTTGTTTGCTTGCATAGTTTTCGGAGAGGCATTCTTTGGCTGTATCAACTGAATCACGGTTCGATCAAGACAAATTTGGGGCACTGAGCTGATTAAGCTAGCACAATATAATTTAGCTTTTATGTAACGCGTGCTCCTTAAATTGCGAAGCTGAAGGACATGTGCATTTAAAATGCCACAGTTTCATTGGATAACTGAGATTTTTAATTTTACGCTCAAGTTGTTTAAGCGGTAAGTAACTTGTAAGGTCACAAAGTTCCATATCATTACTTTGGGTAAACAATAAGATTGTTTTAATGATACACCTGCGGGGCACTTGACAAAATGTGAGAATTTCTCAACTGCAATGGAGTATTGTTTCAAGTCAGTGAGGCTATTGATCCGAAAAAGCAGTTTTGCTCGCCCTAATACCAACCCTGACAGATTTGAAAAAAAAAAAAATCGAGATGAACATCCATGGAAAATCGACTTTACCTGTGTGCAGGCCTCTTCATACGAGACCGGTTTCCGAGATCTCGCCTCAACTTCTAAGTCCTTTGTAAACATTTCGATCACGGTGTTCAAATGAGAGGGTGGGCTGGCTCGGTTGCCGAGATCTCGGTTTTTCAAACCGGGATATCAGTGAGCGGGCTGGAAATTTTGCCATATAAACACTTCAGCCTGGTTACCGGGCTGAAAATAACACAACGCATTTTCGTGATAGACAGGACATTATATCGAGTTTTTACTTCTACTTTTCTTCGACAATGAAGCTTGGGATAGTTTCATTTGATAGTTAATGTAAAGTCAAAATGTATCTGAGGTTGCTTAATCAACAAAAAGCAAGAAATTCTCGCCGGCCTTGTTCATATGATTTCATGCCTGAATGATCAAGTCACCACTAACTTTTTGTCTTTCTTCAAATTTTCATCTCGGAAAGCGGGCTGAAAGTGGCGATATGAACAGAAAACAATTTCATCTCGGTATAAACCGAGCCAACCCAGTCAACCGGGATCATGTGAAGAGCCTCTGAGTCAGCGAATCTACTTCAGTGCCGGTAAAATAGGCTGTGTACATCCACTAATGAAAGGCTACAGATCGACAAATAATTATTTGAAGATCATGTATCCAAGGAAGCGAAAGAGAGCGGTGAGAGAGCTTTGTAGTGACGCACTACAAACCAAACCAAGCAACCACAAACAACTTGAACAACTAGCATCAGGCATGTTTCTTTTAACCCTAAGCGATCGCGACGACGGTTATAGCTAAAAACCTTTTTGAAGCGCAACAAAATAAATAAATATAGATAACAAGCATAAGATTCGATGCGAAATCAATCCATTGATCGATGAGTGATCAAGCAAGAAACACCGTATGACGCATAATTATCTCGAGTCCTTTGAAAGAATGATTCGTTTTTGGTTTTACGGTGTTGTTTGAACGAGTAGACGCTTCTGCATACGAGTGGTATGTGATATTTATCACACGGTTGCCAACCTGGTTCAAACGAGTGGACTTTTCTAGGGAACGAGTGGGCAGTTTTTTTTTACACGGCTGACCAGGTAGGTCGCACGAGTGAGCCAAGCCGCGAGAATGGCTTAAAATTAAAACTGCACGGGCGTAACACGGCTTCCACACGGAATTCTGGTCATACACGGAAAGTCGTTAGTGTACGTTTTCGCGTGAGAGGTCATATTTGTCCATCATCTGCCAGAAACCACGACTACGTAAATTTCAGGATATCAACTGACACGAACTAGACTGCAATAGTTCTCCATTTCGCTCTAAGCTCAGGGGATAAAAGTGAAAATAACGAGTGCAATGTGTCAAAGCTGCAAGTCGCGAGTAGTGCATCGTGAGCAACATTGTGTGCGCCAAATTTTAGAAAATACGTATCGACAGATAAAACTGAGAGGTTATACTGTTTTTGTAAGAACATTTTGCAAGTCGAGGCGAATTTTTTTTCCTTGCCATTTTCAGCTGAAAAAATATTGTACCTTACAGGGACTTTTTTTTCCCTTGAGCTGATCCCTTAACAAAGCACACTCTATTCCAGCTGCTGTTTAAGGATGCTGATTTCACAAGATTTCTTTGCTGCATGTGTGCTGTGGTTAGCAAGCCACTCCACCTCCCTATCTTCTTGTTCCAAAACGAACTTATCGTATGGGTGTTCCGGTGGTGACTGAGGCTTGGGTTGAGGTGGTGTCAAAGCTGGGGTTTTGTTTTTAGGCCTTACCTAAAGGTCATCACAATTCAATTTACCAAACAATAGACTACTAAACCCAGCCCTTTTGACCAGGATATACCTCTTACTAACTGAGTTCAAGGTCTGTACTGTAAGTTACGGACCAAGTTTTTTCCCCAGGTGCGAAGCGCGCGGGCCATAAATTGAAGGCGAAAAACAAGGATCCATAACTTACGGTAGGGACCGAGCAAAACGAGGTTATTAAGATAATTATTTATTATATTTCTCTTGTGTGTCTGAAGGGTTCGGAAACGTGATTTCTATTTACGTGGAACGGCTTCCAGTTTCTGACACAACTCGAACGCAAAACGAGTCATTTAAAATTATTGTGAAGTGACTGTTAAGTCTTTCGCCGGATAGGGTTTAATGCACAATCTCAGAAGTGAAAAAAGTTTTAAACTTTCAGTTGCCAAAAACTGTATTTAAGATCAAACGAATCCAACATAATCGGCCTGGAACTTTTCGAATTTTTGCATTCACAAGCCTTATTTGAAACCAGTTGAAAAAAAAGACTAGGAAATCATCAGAGCACAGGCTAAGAAATGTAAGTTTCAATATGCTTGATTGCCGAATTCTTGATCCTATAGCAAGCGTGCGAAATGATCTAAATCTTTTAGATAATTTGTACTTGAGAATAATTAATTATTCAAACTCACATTTCTGAGAGATCTCAGTCGGACAGTCATCAAAAATCTTTTACAAAATGGAATAGAAACTTAATGAATCAATTGCATATTTGACTAAGCGAAAATATCCTGTGTGCAAGAGGGTTCTTTGTGGGAACGGTGAACCACTGAGCGAAGTAAGCCGCGATCGGTCTCGCTAAGATCACCATTTATATATTGCTCACCAATGGTGGCTTCGACCCCTAAAAAACGCTATAGCACTCAGGGTAAAGCAAGAACTACATTTTGTTTAGACTGTTAGACTATAAGCTACAATAATTTCATTTAGATCATCTCTACCTTGTCTGGCCATGCGACTTCCTTTTTTGGCGGCTCAGTGCTCTAACAGGTTATCCTCACTCCACTCTAGGTCTTTTGACTTCAACACATCTTTGTCTTCTGCAATAACAAATTGTAAATGCAACTATTAGTTACATGACTAGCATTTGTTATGGTTACATTAAACTGTTTTAACCAGTTCAGTTACAAAAAAAATAAGCAGTTTTAACTGCAAAAGAATAGGGACCTCGTATTCAAGACGATGGCGACGTCTGCGACCGATTAAGGCTGGATTGGAGTCTGTGTTTTCCTGCCAAAATAGAAAAACGTTTACCTTTCGTGATGGCAACGTCGTCATTTGTCTCTTGCAGTTTGCAAAACGAAAACTGAAGATGAATTCATTTAAGAACGTTTGGGAATCGCTCTTACTCTACTTAGCTATGTTAACAATGTCGTTTCTGATAAAGAGTTGGTCCTTCTTTATGACACTTATTAGTCTAGTTACCAGCAATATGACCCGTTCAATCTCGATAACATCGATTCAGCCGAAAGTAAAGCAGAGTTCCGCATTGAAAAAACTGATCTTCCTCGCCTTGCTGAAGCACTGCAATTGCCTCCCACTTTCTACTGTCGACAAAGGACTGTCTTCGACAGTATGGAAGGATTGTGTATGCTTTTGAAAACAGTGTCCTACCCCTGTAGGTACAGTGATATGATTCCTCAATTTGGGAGACCGGTATCTGTTTTAAGCCTTATAACAAATCACACCTTAGACTACATTTACGAAAACCACGGTCACCTAATAAACAGTGGAATGGAAATATCTTAAATCCTCGTGCCCTACTGAGCTATGCTGATTCCATCTCAAGGAAAGGAGTTCCGCTCAACAATTGTTTCGGATTCGTCAATGGAACCGTCAGGCCGATCTCCAGACCAGGACATGATCAGAGAGTTGTTTACAATGGACATAAAAGGGTTCATTCCCTTAAATTCCAATCGCTGGAGTTGCATAATGGATTACTTGGAAATATTTTTGTGCCAGTAGGTAAGTATGCATGAAAACAAATTTTCTCAGTCGATTGATGGTCTCAATCAGACCCCTTAATTTTGTACTCTTTCTGTCTAAGGAGGATAGCTTAGTGAGGCAAAAATATAATTTTTTGTTTTGCAATCAGACAATTGATGGAGTGTTCTTTTAGTTCAGAGGGATGCAAGCACGATGCAGGCATGTTGGCTGACTCAGGACTTCTTACTAATCTTCAGAGATTTGCAATTTCTCCAACTGGTCAACCCATGTGCATCTGTATGGGGACCCAGCATACCCTCTAAGGGTACACCTCAATGATGAAATGGTATATGAAATGAATCATATACAGTATGAACTGAAGGGTACACCTCCAAGCTCAAGGCTGTCTTACTCCACAGATGCAGGCCTACAATGACGCGATGAGTGAAGTATAAGTTTCCGTTGAATGGCTTTTTGGTGACATTATTAACTCTTTTAAATTCCTTGATTACAAAAACAATTTAAAGATTGAACTCAGCAGTGTGGGAAAGATGTACGTGGTATGTGCACTGCTTGGAAATGTGGTCACTTGCCTTTATAAAAACCAAACTTCACTTTTTTTCGAGCTTGACCCTCAGATTCTGGAAGAATATTTCCAGTAACTTATAAAGACAATTTTTATTAACCTAAAAAATTGTACAGTCAGTCATGAAATGGAATGGCGCACGTGAAATATTCGAACTCAACATTATATTCAGGCTGCAAACAATTAGCTATAAAATTCGAGACTGAAGCTCAATACAGTAAGGTGTAAGAGTCATTGTCAAATTCATTGACAAATTTAAATTTCCAAAACTTTAACTGGGTTGAAATGTTTTAACTGGCATGCGTTAACGAATTTGCAGCATGTAATTTCATTTTGTAAACAAGGCATTGTTTACAAATAAACTCATCCTAATTTCACTTCTCAAGCAGTTTCTCGACAACTGATATGAAAGCCTGATTCATCTGCTGCTGTTTTAACATCATCGCTTCCATCGTTTCCTGCTGTTTTTCCTGTTCCTTTCGTTTAATATCCAACTCTTGCTGGAAAAAGTTCCCTTTCAGCGTTAGCATTTTTGCGCAAGAAATCCACGAGCGGTTGTGCACATCTCTTGCAGCCTGAGGTTGTTGGCTGTTCCTCATCAGTCATTCCTCTCGAAAAGTTTCGCTTTTTTGTTTCCCCCACACTCTCCATGGCTTTGTTCCTTATGTCTTCTACTTTATCTTTGTCTTGTTGAACTGATAGACGGTTGTCATCTGGTTTGATGGTATCCTCTCTCTCGATCAACTCTTGTATTAGAACTTCCTTCTTTGTCAGATCTTCAATGACGACACCACTGGCCACCTCCTCCTTTCTGATCTTTCACCTAAATTTTCGTCGAAGCAATACCTAACACCTCTCTTGTCTTTGATGCGAACCCGTGGCGAGTCTATCTGATTAAGCTTTTCAACTATAGAATCCCATGCATCTCGTCGGCCGATGCTTCCTTTCTTGAAAGAAAATACATCACTGACAATAATTTCCCTCAGCATCAAAACGTCGTGCTCATTGGTCCTCTCCATAGGCGCTCTACATAAAGATAAAACACAAAAATTTGCAAACAACACATATTTGAGCATTCCGCCGAGTTCCCGGCCGTCCTTGCAAGGCCAAGTCTTCAGTAAATCGAAGGAAAGTTCTTTATAAGCTTCATTTGACTTCAGCAAGTCTTCTCTTTACTCACTTACCTCCTTGAAATGAAGTCCAAATTGTGTAAAATTCCTCTTAACACTTATCAGAACTAACATGGCTACTCAAAGCCACACAATCTTATCATTTAGTAGGTTAGCTATCAACGTAAAACAAGATTGTTACAGGTACAATTTACTAGATTTTACCTTAACTTAACTCGTTAAATGAACTTAATTTGTTGTCGTTGTTCATGTTTACAGCCATGCCTCGGAACTGAAAGTTAAGATTACATTTGAACACATTATTAAGCCGAAAACTCAGGTTAAATTCCAATTTTATATTGCCTAGTTCATTTTGAAGTCTTCGGAAACCAAATGAGAAAGAAATGGTAGATATTTAATGGGTAAAAGCAAAAAATGTACTCACGTTTTGTGGACAACGGGAAACTCGCTGTTCTGTCATCCGCACGGAGAGGGAACGGCTTCCCGCCGAAATGTAAGACGTCTACCGGAAATAAATTTGACTTCCGGTTGCTGTCGCCATAGCAAAAATCTGCGTTGCTAATTGTCCCTGATGATATTGTAAGGGACCTGTCAAGAACTGTGAAGGCAATATGCTAGGATCGATGCGAATACATGTATATGATTTTCAAGGTTCAACTAACTTTTAGTGATGTACCTAATATCACCGTAAATACTTTTAGGGCAACTTACCATTCAAGGCCACTACAGTATTTCAGCGAGGACCTTTTTTCCTTCCCAGTTTACTGACTCACTTTCATTCGCTCTGTTAGGTCTCTGTTTTTTTTTAACAATAAGCCGTGTTGGTGCTATCCCAATTGAATTTTCATCAGGGAAAAAGAACAAAGCTTTAAGAGGACGCTTGTTTGAGTCTTTACACAACTTCCTTAACGACATTACGAAATCAATTATCTGATGTTCGCTTAACACTTCGGTACAAATGCGAAAGGAAATCAAAGTCCTTTTATACCCACTTGATGAAAGCGGAGGGATCAAAACTCCTGCCCTTCAATTGGCGGGGTAGTTTTGTTTTGTTAGGTGATATTTACATGCTTAGCTCCTGGGAATGTTTACATCTAAATTAAAAGACTGAGAAATGTATTTAATTGTTTTGTAAATTTTTAGCATGATGCACTTTTTACGACTAAGGGTTTGAATCGCAAACTGTTTTCAATTTGACGGAGCCACGTACGCTTTTAGCGAGTTGAAAATTGGAGAAGCCTGCAAAGGACCTTTTTATTTTTCTTGGGTGGTAGTGAATTAAAGCAACTAAAAATTTTGTTAAAGTTGTATTCAACAACTTTTCAATTTGTTTATGGACTAGTCAAGCACATCCAGAGAATCTAAAAGATATACCTTTGACGCTCCATGGTTGAATGCACCAAATTGTTAAAGGGCAAGCAGTAAAATGAACTGCTACTGTAGTCCCATAATCGATGTATGAAGACTCTTCATACATTCAAAGGGTATGAACCCTTTAAAAAGGGCAAGCAGTAAACTGATCTGTCACTACGGTCCACAGTCCCCTTGTTGATGAACAAAAATTGTTAAAGGGCAAGTGGTAAAATGAACTGCCACTGCAGTCAGCAGTCCCGTAGTAGATGAATGAAAATTGTTCAAGGGCTAGACGATCTCGTAAAAAGTGTAGTTAAGCGAACCGCCACATGAAAGGTAAAATTTTACGAGAGTGCTTAGGCCTAATCACTGAAACAAGCACTTAGGCTTAATCAGTAAACGAGTGCTTTCTTCTTCATGTGATCTCGTGCATAAGGGGCAAGCTCAAGTTCATAAACGGGAATAAATGTCCTACTGAAAAAAACTGTCACCGCAGTTTGTGGGCCGGGTATTCAGCAATCTACCCAGAGTTTGCAAAATATCGAATAGCAGAGTAACAAGACGAGGATGTTACTGCGCCTTTCAATAACATGCGGACTTTAAAATTCAAAGCGCAACCCACAAATGAGTTCTTTTCTTCACACAATCTCATGAAAAGTGCAGTTAACAGAACCGTAAATGAAAGCTAAGGAGCTTCTAGACTGCAGAATACCCAGTTTAGGAACAGAGTTATTTATATGAATATCATTTTCTCTACCATGCCACCGCAGACTGCGGGACTGCGGTGGCAGTTTTTAAGTGAGACATTTAGTGGACGCAAAAGCAGCATTGATAAACACGACTGCTGTGACAATTTTTTAAATAAGATACTTAGTGGGCCGGGTATTCTAGCCCGAGTTTGCAAATATAGACTTTTAAATTCAAAGCTCAACCGACAAATGCGTTTTAAGCTACTGTCAATCAAATGTTGGGCGAGCTTTCAGCAGCTCCTCCCAGCTTTCGACTATGTTTTATAAAGTGCGCTCAGCCTTTTTAATTGATTTGATTTTTGCGTGCTTGGCAGTAGTCGGAAAACCTTTTTGTTGGTTGAGCGTTGAACTGTAGTGTCCACGTGTTATTGAAAGGCGCAGTAAAAGCGCGAGTGTGGAAGTAAGAAAAGTCGTTATTGCACACAATTCTTTAATAAGAATACAACTATTCCTAACGAGTACTGAGCATTATTTACAAATGCAAGCTACACTGTTAATGTCATTGAAAGTTCACGGTGCTGGAGCAATGAGGTCTTCAGTTCCTGGTTTACAGAACTGCCTTATTCAGCGGTAGAGATAGTTCTTATGTTCCACAGTCAGTCCATCGGGATTGATTTCGTTAGGGAAGGTCAAAGAAGATGGAAAATGACATTTCTCTTGAACAACATAAACGATTGTTCTGGACTTGACACAAATTCTTTGAAGAAGACCACTCCAGGGTTTTCCTGTGAAAAGCGGAAATGATGAAACTTGATAATGTTTGGAAACTTCTCGAAGTATTGTCCTAGGAATGAATCCAGTCGTATACGGAAACAATCACTCTCCTATGATGCGTTCCTATGAGTTGAGCTTTGTTTATTCCAGTTGAGCTGGAAGTCTCAACCAGGCGGGCAAATTTGTATAGTGACGACACATAGTTGACTTTGTAGGCGTTGTTTATTGTCGGAATTTTGTGTGACTGGCGATAAGAAACGAGTAGGTAATGGTGTGATACAGATTCATCATAGTTCTCCATGCCAGGTACCACAGAAAGTAGTTATTTTTATTCTGTCCGGCACAGTTATCAGCATTCAGATGCACACCCGTTTCTTTTCTCCCAATCCATGTGTTTTGAAGTAGTAGTGAACGTAACTGATAGTTGTATTGGCTCCTGTGCCAGTAGAAGAGGCCTCGTCTGTGGTAGAATTCACCTGTCTGGGTAAGCCCTCACAAATAACACCAAATAGTCCACATTTTCTGGGAGTTTTAAAATATATTGGCCCAGGTTGGAAGAGATATGTCCAGAAATGCATGCAATCACAAGAATAACAAATATAACAAAACATTTGTTAAGTATGAACAAAAATAACATATGAAGCAAAAGGCAGGAGCGAGAATATAACGAAAATAACAAAGGAAACAAGCCACAGCAGCAAGAATAACAATTCTTAGAGGGAGACAAGAGAAGGCCTGGGCCACACAAATATAACGAAAATAACAAATATAACGAATATAGCGAAAACTAACAAATAAAGCAGACAGCAGCAGCAACAATAACAATTCTTCAAGCAAGAGAAGGCAACGGGGCCCCACAAATATAACGAATATAGCGAAAAATAAGAAATAAAGCAGACAGCAGCAGCAGCAACAATAACAATTCTTCAAGCAAGAGAAGGCAAGGGGCCCCACAAATATAACGAATATAGCGAAAATAACAAAGGAAACAAGCCAGAGGAGCTAGAATAACAATTCTTCATGCAAGAAAAAGGAAGGAGGCCCCACCAATATAACGAAAATAACAAATATAACGAATATAGCGAAAATAACAAAGGAAGCAAACCACAGCAGCAAGAAGAACAATTCTTAGAGGCAGACACGGGAAGGGGGCCCCACAAATATAACGCAAATAACAAATATAACGAACATAGCCAAAATAACAAGGAAAGCAAGCCACAGCAGCAAGAATAACAATTCTTAGACGCAGACAAGGGAAGGGGGCCCCACAAATATAACGAATACAGCGAAAATAACAAAGGAAGCAAATCACAGCAGCAAGAATAACAATTCTTCAAGGCAGACGAGGGAAGGTGGTCCCGACAAAAATAATTTCGATGTTAAAAACCTTTTTATGCGACATTTGATGATAACTTATTTCCATAAAGGATAACTTGATTATGTGTTTGTCTTTCATATAAATAACCAGGCAGCAGGGCTTTGCACCATTATAATAAGCTTGTGTACATATTTTTAATGACGGGCCGACAACCGGGTACGCCAATTATTTTCCATTCGCCACATTATTTGTATCATAGACGACTTTGCCTTATAAAAACAAGGCGACAAAAGGAAGACAATAGAAGAGCTCATACATACATGTACTAATGAATCATTTTTGCAATTGTTTTCATGCTCGTTTGCACGTGATTTGTATGCAGGTTTTTTGCGTACATTTGGTTTGCTTATCGCCGAGTTGCATTGTGTAATGATCACTCCTGGAACTTTGTATGCTATATTTAGTGGATTATTAGTTCTGTTATTTCTCAATCTTTCGTATTGCCTTTGTTAATCCTTAATGGGTTGGTTGGTGAATGAATAAACAGAAATAAATATTGTCACCCGGACTTCATCAGTGATGTGGCTGGAATTATTTTGGCAGGACGCAATGTAAGTACTAGTTGATAATCAACACAAAAGGCACGTTAATTAATACAGTATACACCAATAACACTTAAAACGGAACGCAAAGCTTTCAATTTGGGCCAGTGACTAATAACTTAGCCCCTATTGCGTTCGATAGAACGCAGTTCCAATGCAGACTGAATTGAGATTTTTGGGACAACCCGTGCCTCGATCTTCAGACTCCAAATTGTGAAAATAGTGCTTATAAACAGTATGTACGTCTAAGCACCCATTTTAAATCGTTTCGCTTTCAGTAACTGCGTGGCTCGCATGTTTAGTGAATTGCTCGCATGTTGACTCCTATTTACTCGAATGGTTCACAGCCATGGCTTGCACAGGTCACAAGCACGCATGTTGTCCATACTCGTGTTAAGATAGTACAGGTACCGGGCAGTGTTATTCTCTGGGATGTTCGTTAACCATAATGAGGGCACTGATTGCAGAGTTGTACTGTAGTTTGGCATCACTCCATCAGCTGCCAAAATCTCCTATTCTAAACCATAAAATGCTAAATATCGTTGGCTTAATTTGTTTTTTCAATATCGTTCCCTTGATTTAGTGTATATTTGCGGAAACCCCTCCCTTGCTTCATCTTTTTGCTACGTTTGTTATTATTGGCAGGAAAGCCAGGAATAAAATTAATTAATTTTTCTGAACATGACATGAATCTGTGTTTTAGTCTGTTTTGAAAATTTACACCAGATGCCCACCTTTAGCCAACTGACACTACCGTAGAATTCCAAAGGTAACGTCTTCCCGAAAGTAGTGGTCCTTCGAGAAATATTACTGAACTCCAATAAAACTGTATGTAATATTTCAAGCAATACTTTAGATCGACCTACAATTCGATTTAAAAAAGTATTTAATGTAAACAATTCGCTAGGCAGCTGGCTAGGGTCTGGTGTTAAACTTGGAGGATGGCATGCTGTTACGAAAAACGGGGAAACTATATGCGGGAAAAAGATAAGAGCATGCCAAAACACTAATAACGATGTTGCTAACTGCAAAACTGGCATTAGTGGCTTAGAAATGGAAAACTACACTACTTTGCAAATGCTCTCATGTAAAGTACTTCGTAAGCATTGGAATGAAAGCAGCATCCGTAGGTGACGAATTTCGTATGTTGCTAAAATGAGTTACATCCGATTGACGTTTGAAATTTGCGAACAAAGTAGTTATACAACGGTGCATGGAGAAGGCACAAACAAACAAAAGAGAAAAAGCACCTTTACACACGTGAAACATTTTGATATGAACCCTTCTTGGGAGTAACTGCAGAATACCCTGCCACTCGAACAAAGTTCTGCCTAGCCGGTTACGCGGTACAAGAAAACTAATAAATTCAAGTTGAAGTATGTAATGTATTCAAGTCAAAATAAATTGCGAATTGAAAATGGCTAGGCTTAGAGGCTGGCTACGCGGTACGTAGTGCGATAATCCTGTGAAAAGTGTACTTAACCAAACCAGAAATTGAAATCTAAAATGTTAAGTGAGTGCTTAGGCCTAATCACTGAAACAAGCGCTTAGGCTTAATCTGTGAACAAGTGCTATTTTGTTCACACGAACTCGTGAAAAGTGTAGTTAACCGAACCGTACAATGAAAGCTAAAATATTAAAGAGACTTTACGCCTAATAACTGAAACGACTTAAAACGAATATGGACATTGTGCGCGATTGCGAGCCGTGCAAGCCATGGCTGTGAACCATTGGAGTCCATATTCGAGTCAACATGTGAGCAATTCAACTTAACATGCGAGCCACGCAGTTACCGAAAGCGCAACGATTTAAAATAGGTGCTGAGAGTTAAATAATCACCTTCCTTTGTTATTTTCGCTATATTCAATATATTTGTTATTTTCGTTATATTTGTGGGGCCCCCTTGCCTTGTCTACCCCTAAGAATTGTTATTCTTGCTGCTGCCGGTTGCTTGCTTTGTTATTCGCGCTAAATTTGTTATTTTCGTTATTTTTGTTATATTTGTAGGGCCCCCTTTGCTTGTCTGCCTTGAAGAATTGTTATTCTTGCTGCTGCCGTTTGCTTCACTTGTTATTTTTGCTATATTTGTAATTTTCGTTATTTTTGTTATATTTGTAAGAGAGAACATGAGTTAGAACTTGCTAGAATAGCAGCAATGAATGGTGATGGTCGTACTGCAGAAAGAGGTGACAGAGAGGATCGGGCTAAAGCACCTAAACTCCCCCCGTTCGTTGATGGCAAAGACGATTTGGACGCGTATTTGCAGAGGTTCGAGAGATTTGCCGAGACAGCTAAGTGGAAAGAAGATGGATGGGCATCGAAGCTCAGTGCTCTGTTGTCTGGACGGGCACTAGAAGTGTATCCACGTCTATCGGAGGATGCAGCTAAGGATTATGACAAGGTAAAGATTGCATTAATGAAGAGATATGACCTTACCGAAGATGGTTATCGTCGAAAATTTAGAGCATCCAAACCAGAAGTTGACGAAAGTCCGGAGCAGTTTATTGTGCGACTGGACAGATACCTGTTACGGTGGCTAGAGCTTTCGAATACTGCACGAACCTTTGATGGTCTTAAGGACTTGATCGTGAAAGAACAATTTATTGACTCTTGCCCTAAGGATTTGGCAATTCACCTGCGAGAAAGGGCACCTGAGACTCTGGCAAAGATTGCGAAGATCGCTGACCAGTACTTGGAGGCTCATGGTAAACATTTGTTCAGCTCAGCGAGCAGAAAGCCAACAGTGCAGCCTGACAGGGAAGAGGCCAAGAGTATGCAGATTAATCCACCAGCTCTGCATTGCTTTAAGTGCAACACCCGAGGTCATAAAGCCGTCAACTGCCCAACCCTAACAAGAAAGTGTTTCCTATGTGGCAAGCAGGGGCATGAAGCTAGAAA
>NW_027179696.1:112500-127500 GCF_036669935.1 Montipora foliosa | reverse complement strand
GTCGCCCTTAAATGCTTTTTCGGCCAGAATTTCGATTGTCTCGTCAACAGGTACATTAGTAAAAAGTGAGGAGACATCGTATGAGACAAGGATGCTGTGAGCATCAACTTGGAGGTTCTGTAGGTCGTCCACGAAGCCAAAAATATCACTGACGGTATGGTCGTTGATTGACAGAGGTTTGAGCGTTTCGTCCAACCATTTTGCTAGCTTGAAGTTATATGTACCTGTTGCGGATAGTATGGGACGCATCGCGAGTTGTTTCTTGTGAGTCTTTGGTAGACCATACAGGTGGGCAAGTCTTGAACCTTTTTGAACAACAGAATCAGCAATATCTTTGGGAAGAATTCTTTTTACGGTGGCGGTTAATTCCTTCTCTTTCTCAAGTAGAGGATGAAAATGCTTTGGTGGTCTCCCTCTCATTTTAGGTCTTTCAGCGCTGACAGGTTTAAATTTGGTTTCATCGTTAATTGATGACTCCTTCAGTAAGCGCACATAATCTGACTTGTCCATTACCACCACTCCTGAACCTTTATCAGGCTTAGTGATAATAATGTCGTTCCTCTTCTTTAATTGGCCAATTGCTCTTAGCATTGCTCTTGGTGGTGCTGGAGTCTTGCGTTCGGTGTAGTTTAGAGCTATAGACCGCAATGTCGTAGCCGCTAGTTCTCTGTTGTCTTCACTCAAATCCGGCTCTAATTTCCAGAAGGCCTTTTCAAAGGCTGCTAGGATATCTTTAGATGATACTCGCTGTGGAAGAGCAAAGTCAAGACCACGACATAAAGCCAATTTCTGGAAGAAGGAAAGTCCATA
Organism: Montipora foliosa; assembly: GCF_036669935.1. Classification (NCBI taxonomy): domain Eukaryota; kingdom Metazoa; phylum Cnidaria; class Anthozoa; order Scleractinia; family Acroporidae; genus Montipora; species Montipora foliosa. The sequence goes on along the minus strand of NW_027179696.1, from coordinate 126,690 downwards.
GGAGGAAATGTTCTTGATATGTTGGTCGATGTCAGTGTTATCTTTGTAGAGAAGTCTTGAGATCTTCTTTATGTGGCCATCCATTACTTGTCGGTACTGTTCGTTGCGCAGAGTGACAATCGTTTTCAATATGCAGAGAAAACGTAGCGGTGAACAGCTCGTTTTGATTTCGTTGTAAACATCTTGAGTTTCGGATTTCAGCAAGGTTAACTGTTTCCTCTTCAAGCTTAGTTCTTCAGCAACGACATTCTCCTCAAACGCATTTGCGGATCGTTTCCATTTGTTCGCTTTAGTCTGCTCTATCTTGGCAAAGGTTGGTGTCAAATTGAAGTTCTGGCAGAGTTTAAGAAACTCAATGGCAGTCTCGCAGTTGACTTGTTTTTCATTACACCGCTCAAGTCTTCTGAACAGGTGTAACTGGCTATCTCGCTTTAAAAACCTAATAAGTAGTTTCTTCGAAATACATTTTAAGATAAAAACTAGCGATAAAATTTTCCGACGTTTCAATCTCGCTGAGATCATTTTCAAGTTTGAAAAAAAGTGAATAAAACTTTGCCTATAAGAAGTAAAATCACACGTGAGAATATTAAAAGCGATAAAAATGTGGACAAAAGCTTTACAAAAGCTTTACAAAAGCTTTACAAAAGAATATATGAAATACTCCGAGCTATAAAAATAACTTTGCACGGATGGAGTCAGACTGCGTGTTCAAAGTTGGCTTTAGTTCTTTTATAAAAAGCATCTCATAAATTAAGCAGTCAAATTTGCTCTGGCACTTCCGTAAGATCTTGAAACTACAACTGCAAAAGTTTCAGGGGATGTAAGATCCAAACAGACCTGTGATGATAAGAAAGCACCTGTGAGAATAATATTACCATTTAAGGACCAGAGATCAGCGAATTCTGTGCGAAGACAACTTGGAGAATTAAGTCGCAAAATCGGAAAAGATATCCATCCCGTGTACACAAGCCGAAAGATCGGATCTAACATCAAGCCAAAAGAAAGCAAACCCCCTATTGTTAACCAACAATGTGTTGTTTACCATTTCAAGTGTGATCTGTGGGATGCGGATTATGTCGGCTACACATGCCGACACCTGTATCAACGCATTGAAGAACATAAGGGATCTGCCATCGGGAAACACGTCAGAGATCAACATGGGAGGGACCCAAGGGACATATCTCGTAGTTTCAAGATCTTACGGAAGTGCCAGAGCAAATTTGACTGCTTAATTTATGAGATGCTTTTTATAAAAGAACTAAAGCCAACTTTGAACACGCAGTCTGACTCCATCCGTGCAAAGTTATTTTTATAGCTCGGAGTATTTCATATATTCTTTTGTAAAGCTTTTGTCCTATTGTTATCTAGCCTTTTTTAATTTTTATCACTTACCTTTTGTAACGCTTAGTACATGTTTCCACATTTTTATCGCTTTTAATATTCTCACGTGTGATTTTACTTCTTATAGGCAAAGTTTTATTCACTTTTTTTCAAACTTGAAAATGATCTCAGCGAGATCGAAACGTCGGAAAATTTTATCGCTAGTTTTTATCTTAAAAAGATTGATTACTTTTTTAGAAAGGTCTAGAAGTTTATTGTCAGAGTATATAAGTAGACGAGTCCAAGCGGAGTGTTTTTCTAACTAGTTTTTCACAAGCGAAGAGAGTTGGCGTTAGCCGTGTTTTATCAAGTGTGACAGAAGCAGTGTTTATTCAAGTTGGCGGAGGCCGTGTAAGTTTATCGAGTACGTGTTGTTAAGAGTCTTAGTTCGTGGAAACTACGTTCAATTTTTGGAATAAATCTTCTTGTTGTTGTTCCGACAACCCTGCATTCAGTTTAGTTTGCAAGCTACCTTTCCTCAAAACATTCGAACACGTAACAATCAGTTTGTAGATTTCATCAAATGACTGCAAAAGAGAAACAAACCAAAAACGTCTTGGCTCGCAAATTCTCTGTAGTTAATATCTTCTGTGTAAGAACCTGTGACACTTGGAAATGATACAAAACAACAACAGTAATAAGTCAGCATAATAGGGCCTAGGTTAATAATGGCTACAGGCAAAACAAAAACAAGATCACAGGTTCTTTAACTGAGGTGAACCCATAGTTTGTGTGACTTCACATTACCTTCCAAAGTTTAATGACTTTATCACTAGTGCTATTGAGCTTTGCAGGCAAATGTTGCAGCAGTAATTTCTTCCCATTCCATTCTACTGGTGAAATCATAGCTTCCACTCCCCTTCCCGTCAGCATTTCTTTTTTCCCATACGCTGAAGCACACACCGCAGCTGTTAATAGCCTTTATGAGAGCATCTAGATGTAAGGTTGATCTCTGACTGGGTGGTTTGTTGTAGTTTTCTTCTTTGTCTTATTCCACTGCTTCTTGTACAAGATTTGTTAAAAGGTTATTTGAAATGAAAGTAAAAGACGAGTTTTTTAATTGATTAAACTGTTAATCCCCACTGCAATCCAATTACTGCGGGGTTAGATTGTAGGTTTTTTTACGTAGCAAATTACTTCTAAGTTTGTTAGATGACATTATGACTTGCCTGTAATTCTCAGCATCAAATGCAGCTCATCCAGAATGACATTCTCAAGCCGCATAGTCACTAAAGGTGGATGGGCACATGCAAACTTGTTTTGCCTTGCCCATTCTGCAAAACTGCTGATGTCCCTTGCAATAGGTTTTTCCCAGTAGTGCCCCATTGCCTTGGACATACCATGTCTGCATGGTAAAAAATGAAATAATAATAAATCAAATCAAAGTTACTTTCTTCTATTATTGTCAAATTTACCATTACATGTGAATGTTGCTTGTTGAATGAAATGCTCAAAGCAGTAATCATACCTGTGTTTCTTGTGGCATGTGCACCAAATGCATGCAAAATCCGATGTTGCACCCTTCATGCCTAAGACCAGCAACAAAAACTGGAAAATAAGAAAAACACTATCAACACGGGAATAGTTTTCATATCTCATTCAGACATATTTCTAACCACTTCAGGACCACTGTTGCCATAACAGTGAATTTACTTGTAGCGTTTTTTTTTAATGTGCCCACCTCCCATAACTTGGGCAAAATTATAATTTTCAATTAGTACTGTAACATGATATACCTTGTAGTCACCCCCCAACAATATCTCCACTTGAATGTCCTTTCCATCAATGCTTATCTTGCCATCATCAATCAACTTGTTAACATAGACAAAAACATCCTTACAGGAAGTCTTTAGCAGATCGTAGCTCTCATGACAGCAACAATGTGGTTTCCTGTGTGAAACATGAAGTATGATTTATTTATCCTGTATGCTCCACATGCACACATTAGTACCAACGGATTAAATTGATATGTATATTAAATAACAGTTTGCACAGTGTGGTGTTAATAATGCAAACCTTTTGATGATAATATGTCCTCTGTGTCCAACAAAGAGTATGACAGCACAACAAAATTTGTCATTCTTGTCATCTTCGTACCATCCCCACGGAAGTTAATACGTATTTTTTCTTTTAGGGTAGGGTTGTTGCTCTAAGAAAAAACAAACAAACAAGCAAAACCAAAAATTAATGTCACTGTGTAAAATAAAAAGGTGTTTACTTGTTGCATTTCTATTCTGCTCTTGAAATCCTCTTCGAGGTTTAGCTGGGTACCATCTGCTTCGCCTGGAGTGCGACTGATGTGACAGTAGGTTGAGATTCTCTTTGCATTGTTTTGTGAGGTAACTTCTGGGAAGATCCTGTCCCCCACTTGTCAGAGTTAACTCATGATATGCCGCATCACTGATACAGAATTTATCAGTTAGGAATAGAACACTCTTCACCTTTTCTTGTTCGTCGTCAGGTAATTTATTAAATGATTTAGGAGTGTTTCCTGAAGAGTAATCAACATTATAGCTTTCCCCCTTATCATTTGTGAAAGAAGCTGAACTGAGATTGAGACCAATGGTTTTAGCAAACCATAGTGATTTTTCGACAGCTGTTTTTAATTCTCTCAATTTTCGACGTTGCTGTCTTTCTTTCACCTCAGAAATTTTTTTCCAGTAATTGCAAATTGTTTTTGTTCCTCAATTTTGTCCAGGTATTGATGAAGATGAGCATTTTCCTTTTTCAGCCTTTCTTGATCAACAAATGTCATTTTTGCTTCTTCCTCTGCCTTCTTTCCTATTGTTTCAACTTCCAACAGTTCCTTATACAGCTGGTCACACCTCTCGTGAAGCCTGACATTTTCTTTTTCTAGATTCTCGTTTTCACTCTTTAACTGTTCTAATTTGTTGTTAACCTCCCTTATGTCCACTAGCTCACTGTTCAGAAATTCCATGTGACGAACCTTGCTGGCAATGTCTTGGCGAGTGCCCCCATTCTTCCCCCTTAATTGGCATTAACTCTCCGAACAAAGTCGCCTCAGTCGACCTTCAATCCTGGCACAGTCTGGTCTTACTTTTAAACGATATTTTTCTTCTAAAAACGCGTTTAGAATGTCGACATAGCTGATTGTCAGTGCTTTAGTTGTCTTGAGGTTGTACCAGCTTTTTAAACAATCGCATGTGAAAGCGACCTTAAAGGCCACCTCCTCGGCACTAACACATTGATTTTTTACATATTTTAGGCTTTCAGTGATCGAAACACTCACAGATTCCTTAAACTGGGATAAGATTGATTTTTCGAGAACATCAGACTTCTCAAGAGGTCTCAGAAATAGTATAGCTCATGCCATGTGAACAACAATTTTTATCTTTACTTTATAAATTTCGGCGCAAAATCCGCCGTGGACACTACCGGAAGTGGACTTGCTCACACGTTTAACTGCTGACCAGAACCGTGCTGTAACACCTATCCCAGAGAGCTTTAGAAAGCGGAATTCTCGCTGAAAATTTTGATACCAAACATGGCATACCTTACACAGTTTCTCTGGAAAAAGTTTGCTCGGAACAAGTGCGGTACCTCGGGAAGGACGTCCATATTGTAGGTAGAACCTTGTTCTTCCTGTCCGCAGGGTTCAATACGTTTTTTGCGTTCTTTGCAAGGGAAAAAGGACGGATCAAACATTTTGCTGCTGACTTCATATTTTGGGTTAGGGTCAAGATAAGAGTCAACTATGGATCTCCACTGCGGCAAGTGAAGAACCAAGCACAGGAACACAGGTATCTGTCTTTAATTTCAGGGATTTTTGTATATTTGCCAGCACAACTACAGAATACAGGGCCACTTACAGTTACATTTTCGATAGAATGGCTTGACGGCTCACCAGTCAAGAAGAATGAGTGTATGCGGCTTGATGGCTAATCACTTACAGCCTAAGCACTCTTCGCTCTCATTTTACCGTTCGGTTGACTACACTTTTTACGACATCGTTTGAAGAATATAGCACTTGTTTACTGATTAAGCCTAAGCGCTTGTTTCAGTGATTAGGTCGAAGCACTCTTTTAAAATTTTAGCTTTCAATTTATGGTTTGGTTAACTACACTTTTTATGCGTAGCACTTGTTTACTGATTAAGCCTAAGCGCTCCTTTCAAATTTTCACTTTTTGTCTGAAGAATATAGCACTCGTTTACTGATTAAGCCAAAGCGTTGTTTCAGTGATTAGGTCGAACTACACTCTTTACGACATCGTTTGAAGAAGATAGCACTCGTTTACTGATTAAGCCTAAGCACTTGTTTCAGTACTTAGGTCGCAGAACTATTTTAAATATAGCACTCGTTTAATGATTAAGCCTAAGCGCTTGTTTCAGTGATTAGGTGGAAGCGCTCTTTTCAAATTTTAGCTTTCAATTTGCGGTTTGTTTAACCACACTTTTTGTGAGATTGTCTGAAGAATATAGCACTTGTTTACTGATTAAGCCTAAGGGCTTGTTTCAGTGATAAGGTCGAAGCACTCTTTTCAAATTTTAGCTTTCAATTTGCGGTTTGGTTAACCACACTTTTTATGAGATTGTCTGAAGAATATAGCACTCGTTTACAGATTAAGCCTGAGCATTGTTTCAGTGATTAGGTCGAAGCACTCTTAGCTTTCATTTTACGGTTTCATTAAGTACACTTTATAGTTATTGTAACATACAGTTTTCTTTCAAATACAATTATTCGTAATGTTTGTCCGGTGACGTCCACATTGACCACAAAGCCGACATGAAAGGAACTATCTGCAAGGGAGTCAAAGCAACCTTTTAAATACGAAGCTATCCGAAGAGCAGGAAAAAATCATCGCACTGGAAAACTACTCTTGCCGAGAGAATCTCCGATTTATGAATATACCGGAGCAAGAACACGAAAACTGCACTGACACCGTTTATGATATCGCTGAGAATGGGTTGAACATAAACACACCGGATATATACTTTCATGCTGTCCACAGAGTCTGTAAGCCATGTTTGCCTGAGGACTCCCATTACCATCCCGACCCATCATTGCTCGTTTTTTCTGCCGGGAAGATAGGGACCGTGTTCTTAAAGCGAAAGGAAGATTGAGGCACTCCACATATTATCCGAATACGTACATAACTAAAGACTATGCAAAGGCAATACAGCTTGAAAGAAAGGAACGAATTAAAGCGATGTTCATAGCGCGGAAGAAAGGTATGAGCGCGAAAGTAGTGGACAGAAATCTAGTAATAAATGATAACGCTTATCATGTTGGTAACATACCTGACGAACTTAAACCTGCAGATGAATCTACACGCCCGTAGAAGTATATTGTAAGTTCTAAAGTTAAACTATTTGGAGTTCCATCCTTTCCGGATTCGTCGATCTTTCTGTCTCAAGGTATGCCCTTCCTAAGCTGCTTAAATTTTATCATTTTTTTGTTTTTGTTTATAGTCTTATGTTTCCAGTGTAGCCGTTGTTTTGTTTTTTCGGTCAGTAGAAAACATTTTTCAGTCCTACAAGGTGTTAACTATCGTAATTTGCAATTTGTTTCTGCATTCCAGTCCACTACTTTTAATCATCAACAAGTTCTCAATTGATGAATTGATAATCTGTTCTCTTAATGTGAGGGGCTTATCCAACAACCTTAAGAGGCGTGAAACCTTTCGTTGGCTCAGAATGTAAAAATCTGGGATATTCTTTCTTCAAGAAGTTCACTGCACCAAAAAAAAGAACGACTGTGGTCATCAGAATGGGCTTCTCAGCTATTTTTAGTAGTGTTTGTCGCTCAACTGTTGGGGTATGCATCCTGTTTAACAACAACTTTCAATTTCAAATTAGTAGATTTGAAACTAGAAAATAAGACTATAACCTTGTGAAACATTTATGCGCCAAACGATGACAATCCAAATTTTTTTAAAAATGTTCTTAGCCACCTCCTAGTATTGGACGTCCAAAATGATAAGAGGGGAGGAAGACAAACTCAAGGAGCCATGATAAGATCCAAAGCCCGCTGGCACAATGAAGAAGAAAAAAACACGAAATATTTTGTAAACTTGGAAAAAAGGCATTTTAATACCAAAACCATAAGGCAACTTCAGCTTGAGAATAGTAGCGTCATCAAAACAGATGAGGAAATTTTAACAGACGCAAAATCTTTCTATCAAAACTTATATGCATCACGTGTGCCTGATATCTCTGCTCATGACACTTTTTTCTTCTCCGAAGAATCTACTGCAAGACTTTATCAGCACGTGCAGAAAGAATGCGAAGGACCCTTAACAAAAGAGGAATGCCTACACAGTCTTAAAACTGTGGCATCGGACAAAACTCCTGGGACTGATGGCCTTCCAGCCGAGTTTTATAAGGTTTTCTGGGAAGACATTGAAGGCTACTTACTTAATCTTTGTTTATCAATTTCTCAAAGAAGAGGTCTAATTACTCTCTTGCCAAAAAAGAACAAGCCGGCTAACCTTTTAAAGAACTGGAGACCTATAACTCTTCTCAATTGCGACTTAAAGATTGCAGCTAAATCCATAGCAAACCGCATAAAGAAATTTTGCCGAACATGATAAATAATGATCAAACCGGTATTTTGAAAAACAGATTTATAGCAGAAAATATTAGACTTATTGAGAGCATTATTAACCACACAAATATGGAGCAAATCCCGGGCCTGTTGTTATTTGTAGATTTTGAAAAAGCCTTCGATAGTAAAGAGTGGTCTTTTATAGAGAAAACACTAAGACACTTTAACGTTGGAACATCCTTGGTACATCCTTGGTAAGTTTTTTATACGAACATAAGTAGCTGTGTCCTCAACAATGGATGGGCATTCGACTTCTTTTCTTTACATCGTGGAGTAAGACAGCGGTGCCCACTGTTCCCCTATTTATTTATTTTAGGCGCTGAAATCTTGGCTAATGCAGTGAGAAGGGATATAGATATTTGCGGTATCAAAGTGGGTAACTCAGAGTGTAAACTGTCCAGGGTTCGTGGAGCCCCTTGAAGTCCTTGAAAAGCCCTGGAATTTAATTTTAGACTTCAAAGGCACTTGAAAAGCCCTTGAAAAAAAGGATTTTACGGAAAGCTGCTTGAAAACTCCTTGAATTTTTGCTTGGGTGAAAATTGTTGAGATTGCATCATGCTAAGTTAAAAGAGACATTTCAAAAACTGAGCCCAAAATTGACTATTAGGGAAACATTAAAACCTAAAATTAAAATGTCCATGCGTGCACTCAACTTGCAGGATGTGGTAAGGAATATCAAGGGAGGCGTTTTCAGCAAAGAAAACACTGAAACACTATGTATGGCATAGAAATCTTCTTATAAAGACTCCTTGAAAACTCGATTTCTTGTTCTTGAAAACTCCTTGAATACTCCTGGAATTTTACAGACAAAATCGAGCACAAACCCTGACTGTCTCAATATGCAGATGACACAACAATGATTTTAGATGGCTCAGAACGCTCTTTTTCGACAATTTTATAGGTACTAGACATCTTTGCAAATGTATCAGGTTTGAAAGAAAACTATGAGAAAACTGAAGCCCTCTGGATAGGTTCACACAGGAATACTAATGCTGTTATTCCTTTGAGTAAACCTATCTTTTGGGCAGAGGGAAAGGTCTACGCCTTAGGAGTTTGGTTTTCGACATCGAGGCCAGCCAATATTGACAAAAATTTTACTGAGAAAATCAAAAAGATTAAAAAGATCCTCAGGAGCTGGTCGGCCAGAAGACTCACACTTAGGGTAAAATTGCCATTCTAAAAGCTCTAGCAGTATCTCAGATTGTTTACGTTTTGTCCTCCCTTCCGACACTGAAAGGGGTCATAAAGGAAATTAACGCTCTGTTATACGATTTTGTTTGGGACAACAAAGGGGACAAAATAAAAAGAACAGAAATGATCAACAATTACAGTAAGGGGGGGCTAAAGATGATCGATATTGCTAGTTTTAACCAGGCCTTAAAAATGAAATGGGTAAAAAGCTATTTAGATGATCAAGATACAGGGAAATGGAAGTTTTTTTTCAATTATCAACTAGCACAATTTGGAGGGAAATTTAAAGACGTTCGTTTACTTAATCTGTGAGATCCATTTTTAGCTGAGATTATGGAATATTGGACGACCCTAAATTATAAGGACAACAATCTAGATTTCACGTCAGCTCAGATCTGGCACAACTCCCTCATAAGAATAGAGAACAAGCCAATTCTCTATAAATTTTGGTTCACTGCAGGTGTGAAAGATGTTAAAGACATCCTTGATACGGACGGAAATTCTATATTAAGCTATACTGCATTTACCGCTAAATATAAAATCAAGACTAACTTTCTAGAATTCTATAAGGTAGTATCAGCCGTTAAACTGTTCAGGCAAAAGTGTTCTCAACAACCTAACAGAGAACCCAAAACTAAGACCTTTGGGCAAACATTATTAGCCTCAGAAAAAGCCTGTAAAACCGTTTACAAATCCATTATCGAAAAAAAAGGCCACCACCCCTCTTAAGAGCCAGGGAAATTGGCTGTCTAAGGAAAATATAATAGGGAATGCGAACGTGAACTGGGAGAATACATACCACCTCCTCTTTCTGTGTTCAACAGAAACAAAGTTACAAGTGTTCCAATTCATGTTCCTCCACAGACGAATAGCAACAAACGACTTCCTCTTTAAAATCGGCTTAAAACAAGCAGACTCCTGCTCTTTCTGCGGGGAATTTACTGAAACCCTTGCCCACTTGTTCTGGTACTGCAATTACACCCAAAAACTCTGGAAGGACATTTGTCAATGGATAACTCAAAACACCACCTTAAACAAATCCATTGCCTTCTCTCCTCTTATCTGTCTTGGACTAATTGATAATATCTGTGATTTATTACTACATCACCTTTTCCTTATCGCCAAACGATATATTTACACATGTAAGTTAAATAACTGCAACCCTGTGCTACAGGTTTATATACAAACCGTTATGAACTCCATGCAAATTGAAAAAGAGATTGCCTCTAATAACAACAATATGTCCTCCTTCAAAAACAAATGGAGCCCTCTTAAACTTTGCTCCTCGGACAAATAAATTTGCTGTTATTAGATAATTCCAAAAGTTCCAACAGTTAAAAGTGATGCAGAAACAAATGCAAATGCAAAGTGTCTTTTAGTTGGTAGGGCAGACCCCTTATGTTTTTGTTGTATCGTGTTTTATTTTGCAATTTTGCAAATAGTAGTCAATGTTGTAAAACTTTTCTAGGGTTAACTAGTTGTAAATGCTGTAACATTGTATTTTTCCTTTATCTCTTGTACGTTGTTTTCATTTTTCCTCCATGTAAATGTAAGTATTGTCATTAGAAGTGTTAAAATAAAAATTAAAAAAAAAAAAAGGAACTATCTCTGCCCTTTCTAAATAAACAATTAGGCTACACAATTGAGAAACGACTATTCGAGCATAAACTGAAACAAACGTGCAAGTTAAGGATGTCTATTTCTCTGACGCCAACTTTAATTAGGGTTATATAGAGTTTTTACATCATTTAAGAATGTCACGAATAAGTCTTTGTCTTTGTTCAAATGCCACGAAATAAACTCTGCAAGATAGGAAGAGTACTTGTCCGTGCGAGTGCCGAATACAGGCAAACTCACTTCCATGTGCCGCCAGTGTCCTTCCATTTTGTTCGCATTATATCCATCTTTATTAACAAAATCCTTTGAATGGTTCACGGTTTGGTGTGAATATCCATGTTTATCCAAGTTGTGGTATGATTTCCAGCGGTCAGAGACAATCAATGTTCCTGGTTCGATCCAGTCTTTTATGATGGGTAAAAGTGTAGCCTCGCTCCGATCTTCCACTGCCACAAGAAAACATCTCGAATCTTCTTCTATACCACCAAAAACCCATTTTCTTTCAACTCTGTTCCGTCGATGGTATTTTCGCTTTCCAACCTTCCTTTCATCAATTTCGACCACTTTCCCTTCCCCGCCTAACTTTTCACTATTTCTCTGGATGGTAACTTTACATGTTTCCCAACACAACATATCCCAGTCGACAGCTGTGTTGGGATTAATGTGCAACTGCTTCTTAATTTGCTCTTACGTCACACCTTCCGACCACCAGTAGGTGAACTTGATGATTTCCTGCAGGGTAAGATTACTCTGTTCAAATCAACTTTCTTTCTTTTCGAATGCTCACTGTACTTTTATGGCGCTTGTTAGTCGCTTGCTTTCTACATTCCCACTTGTAACTGTCGGATCAGTCTGTACATTCTACCAGCCCCATGTTTTCACCGCAAACGGGGCAGGCACGTCTTGAGGCGATCACTTCTTCATCCATCAACCATCGGAGCAATGTTTCTCTGTTACAGAAAACAGTGTCTTTCAGCTCATTATACGTCCAATGCAAGGTAGCAATTGTTTTTCACTGATAGCTTCCAGTTCCGCTTGTGTACTGAGTTCCACTATCTTTTGTATTGAAACTAGTGCCTTATACACTTTTCCATCAACTCCGACCCTCAACATTTTCCTTTTTCAGAGTTTGTAACACAAAACTGAATTTGGGCCGGCCACTCTTCTTTTATGATTTGCGGTGCTGCAAAAGTCTCACCTTAAATTCATGCATTTTTCAAAACTTTAATACTTAGTCAATCACTCACACGAAACGAAAGGTCTTCACAACTTCCTGTTGTTTTGTCGTCCAGATTTTTTTTAATCTCAGCGCCTTCCTTTCTGTTTTCATTCCTGCGAAATTCTCATCTTTTCATTGGTTAATTCCTAATGAACTATCGTCAGTTGAAAGAAGCTACTTAAATCACTCCGCACAACGAAATGACTTACACATTTCTTTTGTTTTCCTCCAAATTTTCTTTCTTAGTCTCAGCGCGTTGATCTTTTTAACTGGTATACACATTTGAACGCCAACAGGAAACAATGTCAAATCCAATCATTTGTCTTTCGCGTCCAAATGAAAATACTTGGGCCTCGTTTCATTGTAGAGTTTCAGGCATCGCTTTCAATTACGAGGACAACGCTGTCTTCAACTCCTTGGAAACAAAAGCCAAGCTCCGTTGGTTATCTGCTTCCATCACTGATGACTGCAACTTCATTTCTGCTAGCCAACAGTGATGTGCACTTCCTTAATGGGACACATTTACAGCCCCTAAACCATTACACCATGCCTGTCGGCCACCTGGGAACTGGAAAATCGCCAGCGATAGAAAATGTGCTCACTGCGCTACGTGACATTGACACAATCACAAAAGAGACCCTTGTCAGCGCAACAACATGACCAGGACTGGTCAAAACCATTTCCAAGCAGGGAAAAGCCTTCATCGCATCGCTAGAGTTGTTGACATCCTGAGCAAGTTACTCAAAAACAATGAAGATAACACGACTGGTGACGTTCAGCTTTTATGTAAACTGTGGAGTGAAGAATCCGCCCCTTACCACTTCGCCACAGAAGCAACCTGAGAAATTGAGTCAAACACGGCCTTCTCCCTTCTTGGATCGACCCAGATTCAAAACCCTGCTCTGCTGATTTTTAGAATGGACAAAGGCCATGGCCTTCTAGATCGCTTCCTCATTTCTGTTCCTAATGCACGAAAACCCACTCCAGAACAAGAAGAAGAAGCCACAGAATGCCTCGAACGCCTCCAACTCAAAGACTTTCAGCCAGTGTTTTCATCCGTGCACGCCGCGCACAGAGACATCACCAGAGCCTACAGACTGAATGCCGCTGCTGCCGAATTGCACAAGCGCCTCAAGACTGATCATGTCAACACAGTCAACACCGCCATTGAGATTGGAGAAGTGCCTCCAAAGTCTAAAGGCATCGACCTGATGACAAGAGTGGCTGTGGCATTCAATGCCATCGATTACTTCATCGCTTCGTTGTTGAATCAGGAACCAGCGAGCAAATAACGGAAGCATGCTACAAGAAGGCTGTGCAGTACGTGGAATACCTGCATGCACAAAAGGAGATGTTCGCCTACTTCATAAAGGAAATTGTAGAGACCTCCAAGGAGAAACCGCGTACTCAACCAACAGAGCTTGACATAACAGCAGCTATTCTCCACTTCCCAGGGCGACTGGTTACCTACCAAGCTTTCAAAAAATTCTCCTTGAGATGTCTTAGATCGGTGCAAAAACAAGAATACCACCACTGTACCCAAACGCTGCAACACTATGGCCGTGTGGTAGAATTAAGAGTCCCTCGCTGCGCACAAAAAGTCACGTCTTCATTAAAAAAAACAGCAGGAGAAATCATCAACTGGTCAGCCCATGCACCATGCTCGCAAGAGCAATACAACGAAAGAATTTCGGAACCTTTGAATCCTCTTATTACAGAGAACATTCAAAGAGGGCTAATCAATGCAGGACACATTACAAACGCGGAACTTGCCTGAACATTGTTGATCATTACTCGTACACCGACGTAAGAACGAGAACTTTAGTTATTAAGAAATACATTTTAATGGGACAATGTTTGTTCATTTCATGAACTAATGATAGTTATCACTCTAGTCTTCACTTGTCAATTACTTGTTTAGTTCTAAATAAATCTTATACTGCATTAACTCATCTATCGCCATTAATTCACAAGGCCACACGAAAGTACTACAAATGGAATATACCCCGTTCTTTAATGAATCCACGAGGTTATACAAGTGCGCTACATATCGAATAAAATTACGTTCTTTAATCCATGAGGCCAGAGAATGCACAACACATCGAATCATATTTCTTTCTTTAATCCATGAAGCCACACAAGCACGCTACATATTTCGTGTTAATATATCTACATGTACCACTAATGCCACTGCCAAGCCGGCAAGCCGCCAAGCCAC
>NW_027179696.1:97500-105000 GCF_036669935.1 Montipora foliosa | reverse complement strand
TGCTGATTGGAAAGGACGTGGGTGAAGCGCACGGACAGACATGGTAGCCAGTTGCAAGCTCAGCGAGGCCCATTGGGCTGGGTGATCACTGGAAGAATTCTGGGCTCACCAAATTACAGCGAAGTCAATGTCCACTTCACATCTTGCGAGAGAAAATTGCATGAACAAGTTGAGAATTTTTGGAAGATAGAAGGATTTGGAGCGAAGACTTTGTGTAAACCTATAATTGAGGAGCTGGTGCCTAGACGTCAAAACCACTATTTATCTAGAGAGGATATCCGCACAGTAGACATTCTCGAGAAGACTACGAGACTGACTGACGGTCATTACGAGACCGGACTGTTGTGGCGGAAGGACGATGTTGAACTGCCAAACAACCACAAGGAGGCTGAAGAGAGGTTGCAGAGTTTGAAGAGGAAGTTCCGTAAAGATCCTAGCCTTGAAAGGAAATATCGCGCAACGATGAACGACTACGTAGCTGAGGGTCATGCACGGAAGTTAACAACAGAAGAGGCTTCTATAACTGGCTCTAGAACTTGGTACCTTCGGCATTTCGCAGTGACCAATTGCAACAAGCCAAATAAAGTACGAATTGCGTTTGATGCTCCCGCCGAACATAAAGGAACCTCGCTGAACAAAAACCTATTACAGGGCCCTCATTATACTAACAGTCTGGTTGGTGTGTTATTGAGATTCCGCGAGGAGAAGTTCGCATTGGTTGGAGACATTAAAAGCATGTTTCACCAGGTGAAAGTCCGACCAGCGGATCAAGATTCCCTACAGTTCCTTTGGTGGAGTGGGAGCTTAGACGAAACACCTAATGAGTACGCAATGACTGTACACATATTTGGTGCTACAGACTCGCCCTGTTCGGCGAATTTCGCCTTGTTGAGAACTGCTGAAGACAATTGGAAAGAGTTCGACCCTGTGACCGTAGATACTCTGAGGGACAACTACTATGTCGACGATCTACTCAAGTCCATGCCAACACCAGAACGTGCGATTACACTAATGCGAGAGCTGATTGAACTTTGTGCAAAAGGCGGTTTTAACCTTACGAAATTTATGAGCAATAACCGAGAAGTCTTGGCCGCAATACCTGTTGAGAAGAGAGCGGATCCAACACTTGACTTCACCATTCATCAATTGCCGGTGGACAGAGCCCTTGGAGTAAGATGGCACATCGAATCTGACACCTTTGGTTTCAAAGTCGTGAATTTGGGTAAAGGCGACACGATGAGAGGAGTTTTGTCAACAATCTGCTCAGTATTTGACCCTTTGAACTTGGCTGCACCAGTCATGCTACCAGCAAAGCAAATCATGCAAGATCTGTGGAGGAAGAAGAAAGCGTGGGATCAACCACTCGACGGGAAAATTCTTCAGAGATGGCAGCAATGGAAGAACAACCTTCCACTCCTAGCTGAGGTGAAAATTCCAAGATGTTACTTCAGTCGCACAGATCACGAGAAAGCTACACTTCAACTCCATCACTTTTGTGATGCTTCAGAAATCGGCTACGGTACCTGCACCTACCTTCGAATAGTCTACCTGGATGGAACTGTTGAATGTGCATTTATTACTGGGAAATCCAGAAACGCTCCTATCAAAACAGTCAGCATTCCCCGACTAGAATTACAGGGAGCTCTTTTGGCAGCACGAGTGGACTTTTCAGTCCGACAGGAACTGAACTTCGAATTTTAAAGGGTGGTTTTCTGGACGGATTCAATGATCACCTTGAACTACATCTACAACGAAAGTCGACGATTTCAGACTTACGTTGCAAATCGGGTTACAGAAATCAGGGAACTCACCGCTCCTGAACAGTGGAGACACTGTCCAGGGAAGCTTAACCCTGCAGACGACGATAGTCGAGGGCTGGAAATGAAAGAATTTCAGAACAATGAACGTTGGTTGAACGGACCGTCCTTCCTGTGGAAAACAGAGGATCACTGGCCGGAGATCAAGCATGATGAGGTGGCAGTTGACAAGCTTGAGATAAAAAAGGAAGTATACTTGATCGAAGTTGAAACGGCTACACCACTAGACAACCTCTTGACCAGATATTCTTGCTGGATAACCTTGCTGCGATCATTTGCCTGGTTACTGAAGTTCATAGAGTGGCTGAAGTGGTCTTTGAAGCCTAGAGTAGCTATAAAGGAGGTTCTTGGGAAGTGCTTACTGTGTAAGAAGCTTATGCCCCGTAAGATGAATCAAGAAATGGCCGAGCTGCCCAAAGTTAGGCTGACCCCGTATGAACCCCCTTTCACGTTCAGTGGAGTCGATTACTTTGGACCCTTTCACGTGAAAAGAGGGAGAGGAAGAGTTGCAGAGAAACGTTGGGGAGCGATTTTTGTGTCTGAATTCGCGTGCAGTACACCTCGAAGTCGGGAAGTCTCTAGATACTGATGATTTCATTCTTGTTTTGACCCGATTCCTGAATCGAAGAGGCCATGTGAGAGAACTGCGGTCAGATAATGGGACCAACTTTGTTGGGGCAGATCGCGAAATCAGGGATGCCGTAAATTGAATTGATAATGACAAGGTTGGAAGAGAAGTGATGCAGCGTGGATGTAAGTGGGTGTTCCACCCTCCTGGGGCCTCCCACATGTCCGGAGTCTGGGAACGATTAGTGAAAACGGTAAAACAAAGCTTGAAGGCCATCCTGGGAAAAGATCTTATCAATGAAGAGGTTCTACAAACAGTGTTTACCGAGGCTGAGTGTATCGCTAACTCTAGACCTCTGACAAGAAACCCTTTCAGCCCTGATGACAGCGAACCTCTCACGCCAAATCATTTCTTGAACATTCGCCCTTCTACGAACCTGCCCCCGGAAGTTTTTGAAGAGAATGAAAGGATGAGCAGGAAGAGATGGAGACAAGCTCAAGTTCTTGCCAATCATTACTGGACGCATTGGTTTAGAGAATATGTCCCATTGTTGCAAGAAAGACAAAAGTGGAACCGAGTTCGAAGAAACCTACGCATTGGAGACCTCGTCCTGATCGCTGATGATAATGTTCCAAGGAACCAGTGGCCCTTAGGTCGAGTTGCAGGCGTGTTCCCTGGCAACGATGGATTAGTGAGGAGTGTCGAAGTGGAAGCTAAAGGATCTTTTTTCAAGCGACCAGTTACCAAGATTTGTTTGCTAGAAGCGGCAGATGATGAAGAAGGACAGTGAGCTTCGCTGAACGGCCTGCTTGGTAACAAGAATGAATTTGAAATGTGATGAACTTCGGTCAAAGGGCGTTCATGGGGGGCACGATGTTGTCCCCGGAACTGCTTTCTGAACCGAAACTCGAGTACATGTCATCTCCCATGATACCTCTGGGTCATACGCCATGTGCTCGAAGAGTTGGACATGTTTAGTTTGAAATTGTTTGAATATTCTTTCCATCGAACGAAAAATATGGACTATGTCGCTTTTGATTGACTTCTACCCGGACTCATCAACATATGTAAGTTTTGTAGAATTTTCGCACTCGTTGTTTTCAAAACCTATTTTTGACAGCTTTCGTAAGATACACTAGTATCTGTTGCAGCGAATCTACTACTACAACAACAACTTGTGAGATCGAAAAAAAAGGCAGAGAAACCAGTAGAACCTGTGTACGTGAAACTGTTGCCAAATCTCAATATTCACGGAGCCGGGATTGAGAGAATTGCAGGAGTGACTACACAAGAATTGACATTAATGAGCTCACTATGTATAATAGCCTGTAAAGAGGAGAAACTTCTATGCTTGCTGAATAAATTAGTATCATCAGCAAATAGATGAAAGTCAAAGAAGTCAGAGCAAGAGTGGAAATCATCTATATATAGCGAAAAGAGTATTGGACCAAGAACCGATCCTTAAGGGACACCACAAGAAATATTTTCAGGAATAGAAGTTACATTATTCACAAAGACTGTCTGCTGACGATTTGTAAGAGAAGATGTAAACTAAGTTCTGGAAATACCACGTATGCCATAAAACTCTAATTTTTTAATAATATGTCATGATTTATTGTGGCGAATGCCTTACTGAAGTCAAGAAATATCCCGCAAGAGAATTCCTTTTCATCAATTGCTCTTTGAATTTTATCGACAATACTAAGAATGGCATGTTCAGTTGAATGGCCCCTCCTAAAAACCAAATTGATTATCAAAAAATATGTTATTCTTCTCTAGGAACTTTGATAATCTATTGCACATTAATTTTTCTAGTAGCTTGTTATTGGGCGATAGACTGGTATTACATTTACAAATTTAAAGTTATCAGGCACCACTCCAGTCAAGAATGAGGTATTGAAGAGGATCTCTAATGGTCTAGATATCACACCTTTTAATGATTTAAAGGGCCTGTGTCACGATAAAGCACATGTGTGAGCTTGATTGACAACCACACAATTTTCAACCAATAGAAATCTTTATGTGATGCCCGCGAGATGAAATATTTATCGTTCGAATCTTGGAAATAAAATGGCGAAGCACAAGCAGTGTTTCCACAGACCTGTTAGGAGAAAAAGGTAAGGAAACTTGATGAAATTGTTTCTGGCAAAAATTTGAACCATTTGTGAAACTTCCAGGCCTTTTTCTCAATGGAATTCTTCACTTGTCATGCTTTAGCCTCGAGTGTTCTGCAGTTGAACGTCAGGGATGACCATGGAAAACTGTAAGAAAAATATCTATCTTACACAGCGACTTGCATGTGTGGAACAGCGGCGAAACCACGCAGAAACAAGGTAGGCGATAATATATGTTCAACACTCTTTTTTCACAGCGATTGTGGTTTCCAGCAGGCCGAACAGACAAGCTGAGTTGTTTATCAAGGCCTGTTAACTGGTAGTACTCGAGCTTCGCTGTGATTTTCTCAATTTGAAAGTGCTAGTAAAAAACAGCTGTCCCAAATGTGCCTCACGGAAATCAAGAACATTTGATGAGCGGGGAAGAAAAGAATCAGAAGAAATCAAACATTGAGAATGTACAATCAGTGATGAATACACGCGATATTAGAAAATCTCCATGCATTCAAATATATTTTGGTTGCTTTACTTGCAGTAACTTGTTATGCCACATCACCTGTATAATGTCAATTTCACCGTTCAGCTGATACGCATATCACGTTTAACGATTTCTCCAAAAAGAAAAACGTTCCTAGCCAGTTGTGACTAGTCAGAAATTTATGGAAGTCTTTGTGGGGAATTCTCTTCCATGTACGTACATCATATCTTCAAAAAATCAATAATCTTTGAGGGCAGGACCTCTTTCACGGAATTGCAATGTACCACATCAATAAATAGTCTCTTTCCCTAGGAGCTGATAAATATGGCATGGAAACTGGCCATAAAGGCACTACAGAAGGGAGTGGGAAGCATGGATTATGCTGATTGCCTTCTTATGGAACAAGATGAAAATGCCTCTGACCATGAAGATGCCAGCACCTGACTTGCCGATGTGCCATAGTCAAGTGGACAACCTACATTTGTATAGATCTATTTCATAATGCCTGCCAAAAAAAATGTTCTTCTGTTTTAGGTAACGGGCCTTTCTAGTCTTGGTATGACAAGCAACTTTCAAAAGAATATTAAAAATGAGGGAAGGAGGTGTAATTAACATAAATCCAAAAAAACTGTGAAGGTGGTTGCTATTTATGAAACTGGTCTATTGACCAAAAGCCAGTTCCTGAATTGCGGCAAATAAGGTAACTGCCGTACTACAGGTGTATGAGCCAGGACATCAAAAACAAAGGATGTGGGGATGCAACTGTATTTCACAAACAAGGCACCTTTGAAAACTCTGTTTCGACACAATATTTATACATCCTAGATACACAAGGTGACTGCCCTTGGAAGAAGGAAGAGGAAAGTTGTTCCCTCTGCTTTGTGCATGTACTTTGTACTAGAAGACACTATCCCCTAAGCAACAGGTGTTTAGATGGTTTCCGAACTGTCTAAATGTTGGGAAGTAATAGCAGACACAAAACCGCTGACAGTGTGTGGTTTTTCATCAAAGGGAACCTCCACTCCCAAATAAAAATATAAGGAAATCTCAGGATCTCCTCTTTTAATAATTATTTTCAGCAAACCATCACCCCCAATAACTGACTTGTTTTAGTTGCCTTGTTGTGAAACTTTGGTTTAGGATAAAAACTGTTTTTAAAGGCAATTTAGATTACATTTATATGTGACACCATTTCTTCTGGTTTAGACTGACTTAAACTTTTGCAAGAATGAAAATTTTCTTAGAATAATAATTAATGCTTTCACATCTTCAAATAATTTGATGCAGACATGTATATGAACAATAATAAAATTTGATTTTGCTTGTCTGTCATCTGTATTCACATGTTACTCTCAACACCACTTTTTACAATAACTGTCAATTTTCCAATATCTTAGGACTGAATTGGAATTTCCATTTTGTGTATTTACAATATGTTTTTTTTTCACTGTAGTTTAAATTATTTCAGTTTGCAAAAGCTATGCAATAAAATTGCCATGTACAGAACCACACAATAAGAAATCACATCAGTAGACAAAATTCTAAAGTTATACAATATATTACCATGAGACAAAACTCCAACAACGATTTCAAAGCTACAATGTGTAATGTATGGTCAGCCCTTATCTTGGGTTAAAAACTGTCAAGTCATCACTGTACATCGTGTCCTGGTTTCAAAGCTGGCGTAGTGCTACATGTCACAATGACCCCACAAAACTTGGAGAGAAAAACAGTTAATAAAATTATTACTTCAAGTTACTACCAAAACTGAAGCAATAAGGCAAGGCTTATTAGCTTGACTAGCCATTCCATTGACACCTGACTGTTAGTAATTTCATCACTGCAACATTTTATTGTGAGGGCATTTATGTTCCTCGTTTTACGGTAGCTGAAAGTTTTGCATTTAAATCTCTATGAGCTGCTTATTTGTGAAAATCTGTTTCTGCATCTTGCTAGGAGCTCATGAGCTGGAAGAGGTTCACTTTCAACAATTGTTGGAGAAATGATTGTGTGATCGTCAGGCTCCAGACAGACTTCACGAGTGATTAAATAGTCGTCATCATCAATGCGAAGTTTAAAAATTTTGTCCTTTAGCATCCAAATATATCCACAATCTTTGGACACCTTTAATATCCTCACATCCCAAGATTTTGTTCTCTGGTTGTATTTTCTTGCAGTGATGGTGTCAGCATGATCCTCAGTGGTGGAAAATGAAAAGCCAGTAATTCTAATCAAGGGTAATCAACTTTTTCCTTGCTCTGTAAATTTGTTCCCTAGAAAAAAGATTATGGGCCAGTAAATATGAAAAGACAGGAAAATTATTAATAATTGCTATCAACAGTAATCACTAGTTACAATATTCCACTCCTGTTACATTAAGCAGATGAACCTAGGCCAGGACAGTGATTGACTGCTCAGGGTCTGTGATTGTTCATTTGAGGAAACCATCTATGCCATAATTCCTTTTGTAAGCCAAACAGTTCTGCCAGTTGGTACCAATAGCAAACATCGACTAAACAACAA
>NW_027179696.1:82500-92500 GCF_036669935.1 Montipora foliosa | reverse complement strand
ATTTCACAAGTATGGCTGAAAGGTGTCATTTCCCTTTATACTTGGAGCTTATCGGTAAGTGATGACTAATGGAAATATCCTCGGCTTCAATTTGAACTTCCATTAGCTCTCCAACTTGGATAACTATCTTCTTTGTATCCTCAATGTCCTGACTGTCTTTGGGCGGTAGCGGAATGCCCTGAATCTCAAGGCATTCTCACATCAAATATTGCTCTTGCTCATTGCAAATGACTCTAAAATCACTTATATTCACTTCAGGTTGGCGAACCGTTTTCTTTAAAACAAAATTCTCTGCATCAAAACGTTCTTGCATTGAAGACATTCGTTTGTTGGTATCTTCATAATTCTTGTTTGCTTCGTCGAAAAACTGTTGAAATTCCGCCATCTTGTCAAATACCTGATCGATTTTTAGCCTTTAAGGGCGATAATTTTGCATCAAGGACATCTTCAAGCAATTTCTTCATAAGGGGCTCGTCCCCCATATTGATAAAAAGAAGAAAAAAACGTCAAACGCTTAAACACGAATACAAAAAAGAAGAAAACTTGACAGATTTACGGAGCAAAGCGGAACGCCATCTTACATAAAATTGTATTTTTTGCTGATATATATTTTTTTGCTATTTTCCGCTGGGGTGTGTAGGAGTGTATGGGTAAGTAGAGAAGGAGGCAGCAAAATCCTGTGAAGCAATAGTAAAGCATGTTTATATCACGTTCACTCGTTTTGTTAATGCTCAAGTCAGTTGTAAGCACAAAGGAAACCCATTAAGAGTCATGTGAGATGACAATCATCTGTTAAATGTCAAAAGTGAATGAATACACTTTGCAAATGATGAAAGGTATGTTGAAAAAATCTAAAAATATCGCCGAAATGTAAACATTTAAAATGAATAATGCAGGTACGGCAAGTTTACCTTTTTAAACGGCTCAATTTAAAGTCCTGTTTTCGTTGGAGATTTCTTCCTCTGGATAGTAAAATCTGAGTTCCCTTTCATGCATACGATCTCGTGTAAATCTCTTTTCTTTCAAATGGCAACTTAAAATAACTTGTTGTAATTACCAGGAGGAGAACAGACAAATAAAAAAGATGATGATAAACTAAAAGCCATTTATGTGAGAAAGAAGGCAATGGAATCATTAGGGGAGACATCAAAAAGAGTGAAAGAAGCAGATGATGTTCCAGAGGAGAATTGAGTTTTGAAGAGACGAATATCAGCAGGTTTGGAAACCGTACAATTTCGCAAAGAAAAAAATGAGAAAGAGTTGGAAATGGGACAAAGTGAGCTGGAGTTACAATGAGAGATACAGTGGAATGATCAACAGCAACAACAGCAGAAAATGCAACAACAATTTCAAATGGTGATGATGACCCAACGGACAAACCTAATTATGACTTTCATTCAAAAGTTAAATACGTCATAAACACTTATTGTACTGGGGGACGAACTGTATTTAAAGACAATAGTACCTTGGAGTTGTATTGGAAGTAATACATTTCAGAATATTTTCAATATGTTATATACATTTTATGTTGTTAAAAATGTACATTTACTCCAACTCATAAAGTGAGCTTTTACACATTTGATTGTCAATCAAGGCCTCCGTATACATTGACACTGTTATATTATATACTGTGGTGGTAAGTTAAATTTATTAAATGCATAAAACGGTCAGATTTTGTCAAGCTTGGGTGTCTATGACAAAAGCATGCAATCTTTGCACACAAGCTTTTAATAAATATCATTGTAAAACAAAACGTTCAAGAAAAATATTCCTGGATCCAAAGTGGGTCCAAACTGAGGAATTCACTGCTTTGATTGCCATGCAAACATGTTAAGGCATTTCTGATCAAGGAACATACAATGTACATTTTTCCCACTGTGCTGAGACCTATCTTTCAATTTTTCTTGAAATCAAGGAACTTCAATGACTTGATTATGTCACCAAAGATCCATTCAACCGATGTCCTTACAGTGCTCATGGACTTGTTGTATGCGATCATGTCAGGAGTGAGTACTGCACCCTTGAAGGGTGACTTCAGGTGCAGGCATCCATTCTCGTGTTTTGGGGGTAGGGTAGTCAAGCATGGTGCAGAGTAGAGTAATGTATTGCTTGCAACACCACCTTAAAGCTTACCTATTGGCCCAAATATGTTGGCGATCAACCCATTTGGCAGTGTAACAGATTGGAACTTTTAAAGAGTGGATCCTTTTATGTCCAGTGTATACGATCCTATGTTGTTGTCCTGGTCTGCATCTGGGGCAGACTTTCCTGGCTATGAAGCCAAAGAAATTGTTCAAAGCAGGCATCAGCATACTGTTGAAGATGGACTGGATCCAGGATGTCATTGTTCCAATCAGTGATTCTGTGGGCATGCTCATCACACAGGTAATTGATCACAGTGTTTGTAATCATACAAATTTCGGGCACGGGCCTCCCGAACAAGGGAATCATGTCTGCGTATCTGCAGGGGTAAGACATCCTCTTCAGAAGCATACATTTGATCAGCCCCGGTCCTCTGAGAACAGCGAAATCATTGAGGGAAATGGAGAGCCTCAGTGAACTCTGGCAGATCGTGTTTTTCAAAGCTGAAGTTTGCTTTGCATTCTGGATTATCGATGACATCCAAATCAAAAGAGATCTTAACTTGCGTAGTTTAATTCAAGATTTCTAGCCATGTTCTCTTCCAATAAAACAATAAGTTAATCCTCTGAAATCAATCCTTGATCGTAGCTTTCATATTTCTTGTCGTTTTAAAGGAAGCCATTATTAAGTTTGAATTAAAGTGCACAAGTCGAAATTTCACCCTCATTTTTTATTTTACAATCTAATATACAACGGTCTAAGGAACATTTGTTTACAAAAACAATTTAATTTTTGTTTGGAGAACATATGAAAAATGCAAAGAAACCTTGCAAGGGCCTGGGATCGAGTTGAGGACGTCATCGGTCGTGTTAACTTGCAACTTGTGCGAAGATTCATTGTGGTGGTGAGTGTATTTTACTCCTAGGTTTACGATTTACACAGCAATATAGAGTATCCCCAGATCTTCTCTACTCGCAGTTGTAGTTAAGTTATTTAATGAAGAATAACAATTTGTAATGAAATCCACATGGGGCGAAATCTTGCGATGTGTTTACATGACTCTTGAGCCTGTCAATTGCATTTTCCCCTCACTTGTATTGTCAGTTCTCGGTATCCAGATTACAGCTCTTCCCCTCTGTGGGCTTAAGGATCTCTCTAAGGACCTGAGTTAATTATCCATTTGGGTACATTTCATTAAAAGACGCGAGGTGAATTTTATTTGGAAGGCGTTTTATAGAATTCAAACGTTCAGTTTTCACATATTCTAAAGTCAAACCGTGAGGTCGTCCAGAATTTTATCTATACAAGGTTGAAGGTGACCTAGAAATAACTCTTTTTACGAGTTACCAGTCCCTTAACGTTTATGGTTTTGAAAATGCAGCATTTTGAATTTCCTCATTGTCACTTGCGTGAAACCAAGCAATGAAATCTGTTTTGATTGAAAATATAAATGTCTCTCGTTATGATTCTCCGCAGTTTTAACGTTTCAAGTATATTAGGTGTTTAAAACTCATATGTACTGTCTCACAAGTGAAAAGTAACCAGACTTGGTGAGGTTGTTTGTGCATTCGTCTTCTACAACATTTCACGTTCTTGACCTTTTCCATTGTACGGCTTTGAATGTAGTTTTTTGGGCGTGACAGTGAAAACGATCTGTAGGCAGGCTTGGGGTTTGTCCATAGTTGATCACTGAACGGGCTAAGTGCATTTCAATTGATATCCGAGTTCGAAAAAACATTGAGGAAGTCATTATTCATCGTCACTGTAGAAGTGGAACCATCTGACTTGGAAGGATATGGCCTAGAACGAAGTGGTTGATTGAGAGCATCAGGTCACGTGTACGAGCATTTATGAAAATGGGATTGGCCTGTTTGAGAGTAACCTGAGCGCAAAGGGTGTGTAACTTCCTTTAGGTACTGCTTGACCAGAAGATCAGTGGCTGGGTTATTGAGCAGAAGTGTCAGCCAGTCTCATTGGCATCCAACATCAGAAAAGATAGAGCATAGTTTTTCAATATAGGAATACACTGCGGAATACACAAGACGTAAAGGACACTGGCAAGGAGAGATGCTCGTTTGGCCAAGATAAGGGCATTCGTGCTTATGAACTTGCGTTTTACCTTTGGAATCCTTAAACACCAGGTAACGAAAAAACATCTAGGTGGGTGGCCTCAAAAAGCGTTTTTTCGCCTGGCAAGGCCAAAAGAAAGCTTTCGAATTCAGTCTGTAAGGATTGACTGGAGGAACGTAATACGATCGTGAATACAAACGAGGTTAAAGGTAACCGGGGCCGGAACGGGGGTGTTAACACATCGCCTGGAAAACAATAATTCTGGCAAAACCGGAAGGTATGATCATTGTCATAATGGCAAGTTGGACAAGACACAGTAGAAACAAACAAGCAAGGGACAGGGGAAGGCCCTGAAGGAGGAAATAAGAATTGCAAACACAAATAAGGCAAAACCAAATCTATAACACAACAAAATGAAAACTTATATCGCTGAATACATAATTTCATTTTCTTCGTTTTGCTATGACAAGAAATTTTAACCAAATTAGTTAACGTTGTTGTAAGAATATTCCAAAGAAAGCCCACGAAATTATTTCGTGGCATAACAATGCGGAATACCCATAGGTCCCAGGGTAGGGGCCAGGAAGAAGAAAAACCATGGGAGGAGGAAGAAAGAACCATATCTGGCCTACCCCCAGGTGCTAATAGAAAAGAGGGAAATGATTGAAGAAGAGGCTACCAAAATTTACTTGGTGGAACATCAGGAACAACAAGAGTGCAAGAAAAGGACTGGCTTTTAGCAAAACGCAAAACTTGGGGAATTAGTTTAATGGTAGAGAAAATATAAGGGTTAGAAAACAGGACACCATGATTGGCCAGAAGCTGCGACAGAACATTGACCCCTGTAGAGCCAGGAGTTGGGTATGTAGAAAAGAAAGGAAAGGGGGAGCTATCCAAAGCGCATTGCACATTCAACGGCAAAGCCATTAAATCCGCGAAGTGACCAAACTGGCCTCCAAATTTAGTGTGAACAAGGGACCAGGCAGAGGGGGATAGCTTGGCATCCTGCAGGGATAAAACTCGCAATGGGAGGTCCGCAGGACTAACAGGAGAGGGGATATAACAAAGATTAAGGTGAATATTAGTTTTGGTGACGACCAAAACAGCTTCTTGAGGGGGTTAGAAAGGTTTGTGACCTTGCACCTTGAGACTGCCAGGCCCTAATGAGAACTTGGGTATCAATAAATACGTCTACCCAGCTGTTACTGGACGATGGGTACTCTTGGGCATTGACAAGGGCTAAAGTGTCCTTAACAATTATGTGAAGACTGCGCTGCTCCGGAGACCAGTAATCGCGTATGTTGACATCATGAGAGTTGGGACCAAGGGTGCAAGCCTAAGTGAAGGAAGAGCATAACTAATTTGATGATGGCGTTCTTGGCGCCAAGGAAGGAAACCCGTCCAGGACTCAAGGAACAAAACCGAAATTGGGCGAGAAAAGCAGAGTCCTTTTGCAATAGCAATATTGATCTCATTAATGCAGAGTCGAGCCCCCAGAACTGCAAGAGCAAAGGACATGTACTTCCCAGATAAACGCTGAAGGGTCTTGATGTCAGTGGAGCTAGAGGTAAGAACATGGCAGGTGACGGAGAGACACTTCTGCTTCTTTTCCTCAATAAGCAAGAAGGCCTGACGAACCGGGTCTACTTAAAAGCCAAGGTAAGGGACAACCTGCTTAGGGGTAAGGAGGGATTTGTTAAGACCAAGAAAGTAACCCAAAGCAATGAGCGTATGACAAACTACAAAAATGGCGGATGATGCCAGAGCAAGGGATTTCTCAGATTGCGTAGATAGTCAGGCGTAGGCTGGGGCCTTGCGGGGAAGCTGAATCTAAGCTGTGTGGCGATCTTCAATGTACAGCAAGTAAGGTATAAGGACAGAACGAAAATAATGAGATGCAAGAAGCCCAATAGAATGGTAAATATATGCCGAGGATTTTCGGCCAAACAGGAAAGTGTTACTAGTAAAAATCCAGCCACCCAAATCAAAACCAAAATAGGTACGACTGTCTGGGGAAAGCAAAACATGGTCGTACCCGGATTTGTCATCGCAGACTGACTGGAAAGACGAAGGGGTAACATAACGTAGTAGGCCAGAAAGAGAGTGCAACTTAAAGGGTGTGTTCTTGATCCATAAATTAAGAAAACGGTTATCACTGCACAGACACGGCTTCGACTCTTCCACCGTAAAAGGCATAACCAGAAGAGGGGGGTCAATGTGGCCCACTTTCCCCCAAAGAGAGATTGCCCTGGATGCTAAGAAAGTGATAATAGTATCTGGGATAAAGTCAGAAAACGGTTTACACGACTGTGGAGATTACCCGCAACAAAGTCTTCCGGATCCTGAAAGGCAAGCATAGAAGCATCTCCAGGGGCATGACCATCAAGGGCCACATCCAAAAATTCCGGAGAGACATGAAGGTTATCTTCTGCCATCCCCTGAAACATCTCAAGAGGAGAGTTATCAAACTTGACCCATCGTACCTAAGGTCTTGTTACGGACTCTGGGTTGAAATCAGGAGTAACTTCCCATTCTGGAAAGGTAAAGGCAACTTTATAGCGCTTGGCAGGGGACGACAAGAAAAGGGATAAGTAGAATGTAAGGGAGGAGATGGCTTAAGGGATGACAGCCTTGAGCCTCAGTAATCCGAGAGGGAATTAGACTGCCTTTCAAAACTGTCATCCTAGAGCGAAGCGCAAAACAAAGCGAGAAAAGGAAACAAATGTACTGTAGGACAATACAATTTTATTAACAAGCAAATTTAAAGGGAAATACATGAAATGTCAGGAACGAGAGAGCTGCTTATTACCGCCACGACCATGATTGGAATAAAATATGTAGTGATTAACAGGGTGGCTACAATGAAAACATCTATTTGCCTGTGGCCAGGGATACCACAATCAAAGCAGACTAGGCGCTGGAGCCAAGAGAACTCGCGACCAGAAGAGCCAGGCAAATGCTGCGCAACGGCGCGAACAGGTTGAGTGGAGTATGAGCAAAGCGACTTGTCTACCTTCAAGATGCGGTCTAAGATCTGAGTGTACTGTTTATCAGGAAACAGAGCAAGAAAGTAAACTTTATTAGACTTCTGAAGGTGACTCTGCAACGATTGGGAAGCAACGGCAAGGAACAATGCTTTAGAGTGATTAAGTTGCTTTTTGTCAGAGGCCAGACAAGAGCGAATCGCTCTGATGAAGGGCTAAAGCTCGAAACGTCAGCTTTTAGAATCTCTGTACGGTGGTCAATTTACATTATCAACTCTGTTAATAAACCAAATTTTTGTATACTACTTCCCCACCGACGCAGCACCACAGTTTCTTTAGAAACTACCCCTTCATTCGAGGAACAAAGGGTTTGATTCAGCCAATTTAGTATATTGTTTGTTTCTGGCAAAATTTGGTTTAATAATAGACAGTTTTCAGACGCTGAGGGAGACAAACCTGATAACAGATTCTTACTCTTGGGCAATGGACTCTTACTGATACATAATCCAAAGAGTGAAAGACGCTAAAACACAACTTTGTTTATGTAGTAAATTTTAAACATTTTTACTTTCACATAAACTTGACGATGTAGTTTAGACAAATTTCGATTATGATCATTTATTTAGAATAGTTGATGATAATCAAGATGCACTAGAAACCAGGCCTTGCTCGGTTCTTCAAAAGGTGGATAACGCTATCCACTGGATAAATCACTATCCAGCAGATAAACACTAGCAAAATAAATGGAGTTATCCAGTGTATAAGTTATTGTTAATCCCCTGGATTGTGGGTAATTCTGGTTTCTAGTTTCTGGATTCGGAATTCTGGCTTCTGACTTTTAGTGCTGCCCTGTTTTGAGCAACGTTTGAAGGTTTTGTTGGTTTCTTCTAAATTAAATGCTTCCCCATATGAAAATGAACAAATATGTTTGCTGAAGAATCAAAAACGGCTCACAGGAAAAAATAACGAAATTCCAATCTTGGGAAAACAATGGAAATTTATTGGAAATTCACTTGTAAAACCAAGTTATCCAAGTTATCCATAGTTATCCATAGTTTTTGGTATTCTATCTTTAATAAACCAAGGTTGGTAGATGTAAAATGAAAGTCCAACATTGGAAGCAGCATTTCCAAGATTGGTAACTGTAATGTCAGTCCAATATTGGAAACTGTTTTCCCAAGGTTGGGAAATTGAAATAAATAAGACCCCAACATTGGAAACAGTCTTTTCAAGGTTGGAGAATAAAACAGAAGTCCAATATCGGAAAAATCATTTACAAGATTGGACAGCCAGTAATTTAAATTTCCAACATTGGAAGCTTCCTTTCCAATATTGGCTAAATATGTAGTGATATCCATAATTCAATCTTTCCAAGATGAGTGGTTTGATCAGTATTCAATAACTCCAACATTTAACTTTATCATGATTAACTGTTCTTTCCAGTTTATTGCTTTTGTTTCCTGTTTACAGATCAACCAGTTTACAAGAAATTTGAACCGAAAAAAGCATTTACATCATCTAATCATCATCCAATGTGAACTTTATTCAATGTAGAGCACGAGTATCACCAGACAAAACAAAATTAGCTAAAAAATATATCATCAGTTGTAATTAGCCATCCACTTTTTCAGCAACAGATATAACACACATAACTGAAGCTGCATTAGTCAGCCTGCTGTGGTTCATCATCATAATTGTAATCCGGCCCTGAATCTGTTTCATCAACAGACATAGTAGATCCTGAAGATGAATCAATAGGATCTGAACTGCTGGATTCAACTGATAACAGATCTAGTTCCTGAATCTGATTTCTTGAAAGACATATGAAATTTGCACCTTCAGCAACTTCAATCATCTTCTTCTTGACAAGTTCAGATGCAATTTTCAGGGCCAATTCGTACTTTCCTTTGCCCCTATGCTTGATTTTTAGTTCTTTAGCAGCTGGAGCAAGGTGGTTTTTGACACTTAAATTTCTGAAGGTTGCCTTTTTGAAAAACACTGCACAGATGATTTGTCCATTTGTCAAAGTATGTGAATATGCGTGTGAAATGAAATTTAAAGATAAAAGCTTTTTTTAAAAAAATTACCTTATTTACCGAATCTAGATTAAAATTGATGTTCCTAACAATGCACAATGAATAAGTCATAAAAATTCATAAACTGCATTTTTGCAAGAAAGCCTGGCAGCCAGGATAATTCAACTTTATTACATGTACTAGATAAAAGTCTTATCATAAAAGAAAGGAATGGCTGTCAGTGGCCATATCCTTTCCTTACCAATGCTCTCGTTTGAATCTGTTGTCGAACTTGAGAGCTCTCTTTGCAGATGTCCTGGGGTGCTTTTCATTATGCAAAACTGACCGGTCAGAGAACTCTGGACCAACCACTGAAAAATGGAACGACATATTCCGATCGACAAAACCTATGGCTCATTCTCCCGCGTGGTTTCTTAGCAACACCAACAAGATGGAGGACTTGAGTGTAGGGCTCTTTGGTGAAGATTCTGAAGAATCCGAAATCCCTTATGAGCTTGTGTAAGAGTCCGATGACTTGTGACTGTTAGGTGCTACATCTATCTTTATGCGAAGAGATCTGAATCGTGTACTCGGCTATTTTGAGGCTACAGTGCCGCTGTATAGTTAATGCCAATTTCAAAGCCATTTTAGAGTAATTCGAGCCACATTTGAAAAGCTCTCTCGGGAAGTAGTTAACACAGGACGAATTCCGCTTAGTAATAGAGGTAGAGAGCGTATACCTCCTGAGAAGCAGGTGTTAATCTTCGTTTGGACGATGGCTAACCAAGATGTGTCACGACTTGTAGCTGATCGATTCAACATCACCTTAAGTAGCATGCATACAGTGTT
>NW_027179696.1:70000-72500 GCF_036669935.1 Montipora foliosa | reverse complement strand
CCCTACTTGGGGCTACCAGACAAGGTAAAAAAGTGGTGCTCCTCTGCAGAAATGTGGGAGAAAATGACTGCTCATTGGTCACAGTGTGACCACTGGCTCCTTGCTGATATGCAAGATGGTTGGGGGTGGCCACTGAAACATGAAATTTGGGATGGAACAAGGTTTGCCCATCTTGCATATTTTTGGGATCCAAAATCCATTTGGACACTTCCAGTTAGATGCACGTATCCAGGATGTAATACTGTTATTTCTTCCTCTGAAATAACTAATTCTCCTGAGGCAGTTGGTGGCTTAAAGAGGATCAAGTGTTCTGCATGTGGTACTATATTCGAACATTTACCAAAGGAAATGCATGGGGACCCTCGTAATATTGCTTATTGTGGTGGCATTTAAAAAAATGCAGCATTTTTGGCTTCTTTGTAACTGGGTTTATGAAAGACTGCTACCTAAAATATGTTATAGTTTCCACAATTATAGTTAAATGTAAATGCTACATTTTCTGTATTTATGAGTCACCTCGTCTCTATATTTTTCTAAAGTTTCATGCAATCTCATGATGTGATCACTTGTCCTCTAGAGAGGTCTGATAAATACCTGTATTTCAGGGTTTTTTAATGATTTTTGAAATGTCATGTCATAAAGTTTTCGAAAAAAGAAGATAGGTTGAGTGTGATATAGTTTGAGGTGTCAATTGAGAACATTAAGATTGAACGAAGACTGAAAATTAGACATTTGGGCTGAACTGTGGACACCCTGGCGGTTTGGTATAAACCTAGAGAGTTCTTGTGTGGTACGAGAGTGTATAAAATGTATGTATAGAATTTCTAATCCTTCTTTATTTCCCTCTTAAATCAGGTTCAATTTCGAAAAACTTCCTAACTTAACCCTCCCCTACCAAGTTGACGAAATATGTGGTTGGTTTTGTTTCAAGATACCTTATTCCGAAGAAAAGGAGCCAGGCATTGGATCCATTTCTTGAACCATTCATCAGTGATTTGGAGGAAGGTTTTATCAATGGAATTCCTGTGAACTATGCAGCTACCATTGCTGGCATTCCGTCAGGCCCAACTCACATACGCCATCTTCTACTTTGTTGGAAAGGAGATCACAATGGACAAGGTGAAGCTGGAAAATTAATTAAGTGTGGTAAAATTGGAAAATTAAACGAGACTTACCTGTAAG
The DNA here is from genome assembly GCF_036669935.1 of Montipora foliosa. Taxonomy (NCBI): domain Eukaryota; kingdom Metazoa; phylum Cnidaria; class Anthozoa; order Scleractinia; family Acroporidae; genus Montipora; species Montipora foliosa. The sequence goes on along the minus strand of NW_027179696.1, from coordinate 71,318 downwards.
TCGCGGTTTGATTGAGATTCTACCGTAGCATTTGCAGGAATGAGGATTCTACCTCGCATTTGCATACAATCGGAGGTCACGTGAGACTTCAAAGCTAGAGGCCACATAAAACTAAGCAGCTGATATCCATATGGCACACTGATCATTTAATGGTTATTCTAACCCAGAGTACCAGACATGTATGTCATGCGATGTAATTTTATAACAACAACTCATTGACAACCTCTGTAGTGGACACATACTAGAGATTAGTACATACAAATTAAAGAGGTAGTTATTTTAAGCTAGTACTACTGAGAACAGCCTCTGCAAAGGTATTGTCACTTCTAATTGGACGGTCATAAAACTTAGCAAAAGTTGACTCAGAACGCCACCCAGCAGTGTTCATGATCTCTTGAATGGGAACATTAGCGGCTTTAGCTGCGGAGGTGGCTGCACCTCTAGTACTATGGGGTTTGAAAACTGTGGTATTAGTTCCTGCAGCTTTCATGGTTTGTTTAATCTACTGTGACATGGTGTCTTTAGAGACTGGTCCATGTGGTGGTTTATAACAAATCAGCAGTTGCTTTGTTCCCTTCCTAAGAGGGGCAGTTCTCTTGATATAAGCTTCTAATAACTCAACAACACAAAGTCCTTTGTCCAAGGTTAAACTCCGAAATAGAACAGGAAATAAATGTCTATTCTGGCCCCCTTTAGCACTGGTTTGTTTCAACAGAGATGATATGTAGAATGTATATTTTCCAGTTGATATGCACATTTCTCCCAGTGAGTGTTTCTGTAAAGTCTGAGTTCTCTGTGCTGAGAGAAGGGCCATGAGCATGAGTAGTTTAAGGGTGAGCTGTTTTAATGACATACTATCAACAGCTGGAAAAGTTTTGAGGTAGTTGAGTACAATCTGGGGATTCCATGTTTCGATGTAGCGTGGTAAGGCCGGTTTTTGATTGAACAGGCCAGACATAAACCTTGATACTAAAGGATGTTCACCCACTTTTATACCGTCTACTGTGATAAAGGACGACAGGGCACTTCGTGCAGTTGCTACAGTGCTATATCCCACAGTTTTAGATTGGTGAGTAAGGAAGTCCAGGACTTGTTGTAGTGCTGGGTGTATGTAGCTTATGGAGGTATCCTTACAGAACTTAAGCCAGGCAGTTACATAACTCTGGTATAGCTTTCGTGTCCCTGTACGCCATGAGTCCAGAATGATGTTTAGAGGTTTTCCTTGAGCTACTAAGGAAGCCCTGATACAAGACAACCATAAAGTTGAAGTTTGGGGTACAATGGATGGACTTCCTTGGGGAAGGGCAAACGGACACAA
>NW_027179696.1:22500-50000 GCF_036669935.1 Montipora foliosa | reverse complement strand
CGTGAACAAGAAAAGATGGCAAGATGCTATTTTCTGTACAAGAATAAATCTTGTTTCCAGGGCGAAAGAGTCTGTCGTGGCAACATTAAATTTAATCGCACCTGGAGATGCTGCCCCCTTGTGGCAAGAATAAACAACCCGGGAGCTTGGCTTTGAGGCTTGGCTAAATTTATATATTAAGTGTACATTCAAATTTGTTAAGTGCATGTTAACAAATTGTAAGTGTACATAATTCTTGTAATCATACTATTACATTCCTCTGTAATTGTGCATTCAATATTGCAAATGTAAAAAATCTCATATTTAACATTACGGTTGTATTTCTTTCTCTTTTCCTGAGGTTTCTTTTTTTGTTTAGATTTCTAAGCTTTTTTTAAGTTAGCAGTCAGAAATACACTTAAGGACGGTGCCTACTAATTAAAGATATTTTTGCCCCAGTGTGTGATTATGCAGGAAATGTAGATCTTAACAAGTGTTACATAACGAGCCAGACGCCCTTAACAACCAAAACAGTACCTCGGTATCCCGCGGAGATAGCAGGCAATATGCCTGGTATCTCAGAGGGGTGCCCGGTTGCTTGTAGCCTTGAGGAAACGTATGTTGTGTTGCGGATTCTATTGCTTAAGCTGCAAAACCCTCCTTGTAGAGACTAGCAACAACGGTGGAAACCGGGCTCCCCATGGCTGCACCTTCTCTCTATTCGCAGATCAATACATTATACTACAAACACGTAGATCTTAATACGAAATCTAAGAGGTCCGTAATGTGGGCAGGTGTCAGTGTCGTGCGATCAGCAAGGCATTGGTCGCTCATCCTTTCATCCTTTTAGAGAAGAAACTAACCTGCATTGCTGATATCAATTGACTCTGAGTATGTTCCCCAGTCTCTAACAAACTTCCCGGAATTCTTCAGTTGCATGGGATATGGATATGGAATTCAGCAGTAATAGATACTATTATGCTTCCAATTCCCAATTAAGTTACCCGAACTCGTGATAGCCTTTTTAACATAATAGCTGAGCAGAACTTGTGCCAGAGACAAAAGAACAGTCATTAATGAGGCACCTAAGCGGCCTGCGTCAGCTACAAACCTACACATGTATAATATCATATTTGGTTCTTTTTCTCAATGTTTATCAAAGCCATCGAAGTTGATGCCATTCATGTTTAATGTCCAGGATCCAGACAACCCCTTAAAATTATTAAAACATGTGCTGAACCAGAAAGGATATACAACAATGCATTAATCTGCAGCTAAACATGATTATTATCTTTGTTGTATATCCCAGGAGCACTCAGGCACATTTCAGTGCCAGGACTCCTACCTGGCTGAACCAGAAAGGATATACAACAATGCGTTAATCTATGGTTACACATGATTATTATCTTTGTTGTATATCCCAAGAGCACTCAGGCACATTTCAGTGCCAGGACTCCTACCTGGCTGAACCAGAAAGGATATACAACAATGCGTTAATCTACGGCTAAACATGATTATTATCTTTGTTGTATATCCCAGGAGCACTCAGGCACATTTCAGTGCCAGGACTCCTACCTGGCTGAACCAGAAAGGATATACAACAATGCGTTAATCTACGGCTAAACATGATTATTATCTTTGTTGTATATCCCAGGAGCACTCAGGCACATTTCAGTGCCAGGACTCCTACCTGGCTGAACCAGAAAGGATATACAACAATGCGTTAATCTACGGCTAAACATGATTATTATCTTTGTTGTATATCCCAGGACCACTCAGGCACATTTCAGTGCCAGGACTCCTACCTGGCTGAACCAGAAAGGATATACAACAATGCTTAAATCTATGAATCAAGATTATTAGTGTCTATTGCAAAAATAATTATTGTATATAACAAGCAAATTCATTGATTTAAAAAAAGATGGTTTAAATCTGTGTTGTTATACCGTAAAGCTCCTAGTGTCTCAACAACATCTCTATTCTTGAAGAAATTTATCATGTTCTGGTCTGGCAGGTATCTTACCATAATTTCTTCTATATTGTCTAAAAACTTGCGCTGACAGTTGACCCTGAGAGCCAAAAGTAATGAGCTGTGGAAAAGCTCAAACTTTTCTAGTCTATATATTTGGACGTGAAAGCTCAGGAAATGGTAAGGTGTATGTGGGACATTCGACTGATCTCTGATGGGAAAATGTTAACCACTAATATTTATCCAATCTTTAAGAAAAAAAAAAAAAAGAAGAAAAACAGATGAACAAGAGCTTAACAACATACATTGTGTGTACCCCTGTTCGCCCAAGCTTAGTCAGGTTTAGCATAGTTTGCCATCCTTGATCTGGAATCCTGGACTGTAGTTTGAAGTAAAGCAAAGTCCAATCGGAGACACGGAGGGACTGAAAAAATTCAGGGGCACTATCCCCAAGCATGGTCTCGAAAGCTTGCTTTGGCCCATTTTTGTGGTCACTTGGTTCACAATGACGTTCAGCATTTTAGCCACTTCGGGTTTACTAACATGATCTCCTACAGCTTATGCCAGCGGCAGCTGGTAATTCTCGCGAACATCGCTGATAAAAGTCCACACGTCCTCCGGTTCCTCTGAAATTTTCTCTGGTTCCTCTTAAATTTTCTCTGAAAAACCGCGCGCGCGGTATTTTTGGCTTCTTCGCGAAGCGATTTAAGCTGTTCGAGAGCTTCTTCAAGGCCAGTTTTGAGCTTGATGTTTTCTTTTTGTAACCTCTCGAGCTCAAAAAGTTTTGACGATTCCAGGCTAGGAGTGGAACCTGAAAACTCAAGATGATCGTCTGTTCGCTGGGCGGAACTGCCTGTCGGTGAATTTACATACTGCTCACGCTCGGCCCAAATCGATCTTTAGCTCATTAATAGCGTGGATTAGCCGCTTGTAGCAGCTAACTTCGCTAGATTTTATGGTCCTTCGAGTTACCGCACAGACAACTTCAAACAGAGAAGCCACAGTGACAGACTCTCCTCTACTACTCCTTCGATCCATGGCCAAGACTGTGAGATCTTTTACATTAACAAGCTTGACGAGGGCAAATTCGGACGGGAAATTTTGCACTAGCGGGGATCTCGACAAGAATTTGCTGGGCTGACCACCTCATATCGTCGAATTTAATACAAACCACTGTTTATCTGGGTCGCTAACTAGATTGACACGACGGATATCAAACGCTTCAGAGAAGGCCTCCATAACTTTGCTGAAGACGAGGAAACAGCGCAATTTCCCGCGCTGCTCAAGGTTAATGTGAAATCCAAGCTCCGGAAATCTCAATACATTAAATTCCACCCATATTAAAACCAGGTACCTTTCAGTGTTAATTGCTTGTGAAAACTCTACAGGGATTAACCCACAACACAACCACAAACCAGCCATGATGATATGTCCTGACCATGAATATGACGTCACTCCCTAGCAACCGTCTGAGTCGCATTTTTTAACTTTCGGTTATCTCTGGCTCGTTGTGTGAAATCCAAAAAGAAATTTGGGGGTAACCACGCATTGTTCAAAGATAATTCATGAATAATATTTGTAAAAAGCATTAAAATACAAAGCAATGTTTGGCATTCTCTCGCAAATTAAAGCTTAATTATCTCTGAAAAATGCATGGTTATCCCCAATTTTCTTTTTGGATACGAAGAGAACTTACTAAGTTCTACTATCTCTGGGTAGTTTCAAACCGCGGAAAAATATCCCTGTATTAGTAAGCATCACCCATAGGAAATCCGAGATGCGCAGAACGTATGCGCAATAGCAATAGTAGGCACCGTCCTTAACTAACCTCTCAATGACAAAATATCATCCACCTTCTGAAGGATGGTAAAATTCAGAAGAATGAAATTGATCATCCTGCTTATAGGAGCCCCATCTCCACCAATTTAATTTTTACTGTCTCTCCATCCTTTAATGTTCCTTCACTTAACTGCAATTTAATTGAACAACTTTTAATGCTAATAACTATTTTAATTTGCCTGTCTAATAGCTTCTACTTGATTAAATGTTTATGTTATGTTTATTATATTAATTCCCATATACGTAATTTCATGCAGTTATATGCATGAACAAGTGTGACATGCATATGACTTAAATTTAAAATGTTGGTTTCATTATTTTACACAGCCTTGTATTAAATTATTATAATCTCATCCATAATAGTACCTTATTATTGTGATCATTTTTCTTTAGACACTGTTATGTATAATTACAAATAATTATTGATTGGTTTGTTGCTCAAATCCACAGGGATCAATGTTATTTATTTTGATCAATTATTGAGGCAGGAAATTGAGTATGAGTTTTCTCAACCTTTTCTTGTATTTGCTTTACAACCACAAAAACCCAATATGAGTTAATGTGTTACGTTAGCTGAATTACATCAATAATTTATGACTATTTATTAGTTAAAGCCAATCCAGTAATGAGTACTTACCACGTCTCTTACTTTGTCACTCAGCAACTTTTTGAAAGAGTACTGAGCTCCAGATGCCAAACCAAGCGTGGTAGAAATTTTAACCTGCTTATTTAGGTCAGATCGACACTGTTTTATTGCATATGATTTTACAGGAAAATCATCTACAGCCATTGAGAGCTCGTGGATGAATACATCCCCAAGTCCAAATTTATCCATTAAAAAGAGTATAGTCTCCACTGTGTTTTCCTCATAGGGATTTAATTTTTCATTTTTTTTTTTTTTTTTTTTTTGGGGGGGGGGGGGGGGGTATGCAACACTACCAGCTACCTGCTGTGCACTGAGAAAACATTTTTTTGTAGTAAAGTCTGTAGAAAAGCTATTAGTGCCGTTGGGGTCTTTAAGTTGCAAAAGCTGCAAATGTAGGCGAAGTGTTTCAATAAAATGCAGTGCCCTCTGTCCTCGAGTCTTTAACTGTTTTAGTTTTCTGTTTTGAGCTTGTTTGGTTTTGAGGTCCGGACTTCCAGCTCCTCTGTGAAATCCCAGGTTTCCACTCTCTTAAGTGTCAATGTACTTAGTTAACTGTTCATTCTCATTGGCCAGTTCTCTTGTTTTTTCCTTTTCTTTAGCATAATCTTTTTCTACCTCTGAAAGCATTTCTTCGACCAGTTTCTCCTTCAGTCAGTATAAAGCGTGGAGTGAGGACTAAGGTATGAAACAAGGACTGAGTATCAAAAAAGAAGGAGTATAGAAAAAAAAACTAGAAGAGTACTGGCCCAGAGACGGATTTAAAAAACAAGACCTTGAGTCCTCTTATTTCGTGTCAAAATATTGTTATGTACACAGAAATATTTAAGTTAGAGTTAGAAAGTTGACCGGGCTAGAGAAAGTAAGAGTAGAGATTTTATCTCAAAATTGTGCTTTACTCCACGAGTTTAACACTATGGGTAGCGGAAAAATTGTTATGGGGAAGAATGGACACATTTTAGGCATAAACGTCAACTCTTCGTAGATATTAAAGTCCTCTGACTGTTGAAGGAAGTCAGTAATGTGTATGCACAAATCAGGACATGGACTATAACAGTTCTCTTGGTCAAAGCCTGTTTACCGAAGTACCCCAGCAACACTGAGGAAAACGAAAAGTTGTATCAATCGTAACAGAACATTTATTTGCGATTAGGTAAATAGAACCTGTCTAAATAGCATCTCCAAGTTAGGTCCTTCAAATGTCTCCATTTCTAAACATAAAGCAGGTGACCAGCAAAGGATTCCATAAATTAGTAGTTGGTTCAAACGATGGATAGCGCAATCCTCTGGATAAACCACTATCCAGTGGATAAGTCATAGCAAAGCCAGTTGTGCTTTCCAATGGATAGTAATTTATCCGGTTGCTAGCATTGTCCACCTTTTGAATGACTGTGGCCTGATGACTACAACACACTGTAGCAACTTCTGCAATTTCAACTAAAACTTTGAGCTATTGATCGTCGTTTTCAGCAGCCAAAAAAAAATCAGCGTCTTATAGCATCACAATTTTAATGCTATGGGTGATAATTCAATCAGCGGGTCTAAAACACAGGTGACTCGTTGCAGGTCATTGCTTTACCTTTTTGAAAGTAACTCAAAACCCTCAGTTTGGTTAACCCAAGGCCTAAAAACCAACCTTAGTCCTAGCGTTGGCCAAATTGATTGTAAGGGTTACTTTCTGAAAGGTAAAACAATGACCTACAATGAATGATCTGTGGAATGTTACCTGTGTTTTACACCCGCCTTTATTCAATAGACTGCCAAGTATGATTAGCTTCCAGGCTAGGTGCGTGGCATTAACTTTTGAGTGACTGATCAGAAATGCTGCCTGAAACAGCACCACACCTAACTTACAAAACACTTGGTTTTATTAACGGAGCTGATAATGTAAATTGGCCACCCTACAGAGATTCTAAAAGCTGACGTTTCGAGCGTTAGCCCTTGGTCAGAGCGAATCTACCCTTCGGACGTCAGCTTTTAGCATCTCTGTACGGTGGCCAAGTTACATTATCAGCTCCGTTGAAAAAACCAAATTTTTGTGTACTTCTTCCCCACCGACGCAGCATCACAGTTTCTTTAGAAACTACCTCCTTCATAACTTACAAAACAGGTTTGTAACTGACTGAACTGCTTGACACACTCCTATGCTCCTTTTATAATTTACAAAAAATTTTAGAGAAGCAGTTTTTATGCCAAAATGGTACACTACAATTACTGTACGAACAGCTCGAGGTCAAAGCTGGTACGTTTCTGTGTAAAATGGTAATTTTTGCAGCAATTCTAAGAATCTTTCCTACAGTTCAAGAATTTGAGTGCAATAACACATTTGTTTGATGATAATTCTCCATTTGTATAATAATAAGTGGTTTTTTTTCACTCCGCTGAGTACGATCATGACTGAAGCTATTCCTTTTCTTGTTTGTTGTTGTCATGGCACTTGATAGTTTTTTGGATCTAATACTCCACATGATCTGTCTCCGGATTCTCCGAAAAAACACACCCATAATAAAAAAACAGTGCTGGAGGAGGCTAAACATTTACCACTGTGAAAGCTGAAAAGCTATAACGAAATTAAATTGTCAAAATAAAAACAACTGTGAACACAAATTTTGGACAATAGTCACACACTCCCCAAGCTCAGTGTGAATTTGAAGTAGGCATAGATTCTGCTCAGAAATTATTTAAAAGTTGCCCAAAAATACCCTCAAAAGTTGCTCCAAAAATTTTTATTCACACTCTTGTTGCCTGATTTATTGAAAAATGGTAAAGAATCAAGTTTCTATACTCAACAGCTTAAAAATATCAAGCAATTCTTTTAAACACCATATTGCATAATTATACTGAATCAATATGGTTGTATTAACAAGAGACTTACTAGGCCGCCATTTTGTTGGCTTCGCAACATAGTGAGTCAAAAAATACACCCATTTCCATTGGCTGAGACAGAGATGTCTTAACAATATGCTAAATTGAATTGGGAGTGTGAAGTATCAAACTCGTACTGTATACAATAATAGCTGCCACTATTATTGAAAGAAAACTATAACAAATAAGAGGCTCACTGAGGCTCCTTAAGAAGCCCAAGCAATAGCAATGAAAATTTCCCTTTCATTTTTGAACAAAAACTGTAACAAATAAGAGGCTTACTGAGGCTCTTTACGAAGTTCAAGCAGTGGCAATGAAAATGAAAATGTTTACGCCTTTCTCTGGCACTCATTGTATCTGATAATTACAGATGCTTCAATATAGTCTTTTTAGGCATCGTCCTGCTGAGAAGACAGAGTCCTTTGTAAGCTGAAGACCTTCTCAAAAGCAGCAGGGCTGGGCTGAATGAGGAGTAACTTCCTAAGAAGCGAAGCCCAGTGTGGGAGGGTGTGACGAAGTGCTGTCCACCATGCCAGTTTCTGCTCCTCACTCAAGTCCACAATACCATCGGCAGCAGCAAGATGGGCTGGAAGCTCTGCTGCCAGGTTAGGCCTGCCAGGTTAGGCCTGCTTAGACATTTGAACTTGAACTAGGCAAAAAAGGCGTGCTACCTTGAATGCATGTGCTATATTGCAGAACTGGACGCTGAACTTCTCTTGAAAAAAGTTCAGTCCTGGCTGGATACATGCTTTAGCCTGATCAATCAATCTAGCTTGGAGGGCAGCATTGCCATTGGCAATTTCTCTGGCAACTTCTTTGGGAACAGCCAAGGTGCAAGGGTAGTGGCCTACTCCAACTGCTTGAGCAACAGCTGAAAGATGTTCCTAGCATGAAAATGTCAAGGGGCCATCGCCTTCAAGGCTGTATGTTGACTGAACAAAATGAATACCAGCATCAACAATAGCGGCAAGCTCTAACCTGAGGTCTTGAGGATTCTCAAAGATATCCAACAGATTTTGGCGGGTAGCAGGGGAACGATTTACATCCTCTTCTAGAAACGTCAAAACTTGGTTATCAGGCTATTAATGATTTGTCAGAAAAAAAAAATTCCTGTCATCTTTAGAAAAAATAGGCACGCATCGCGTACGTGTGGTTGTGCAGTAACACATCGCCTTATTCCATATTGTCAACTGAGCTGCGTTTTGTCTTCCAATATTTCAATGTGTAGCTCTAATAGTACACGATATTGTTTTGGTATTGTATATCAATGTCGTGTAATATTAAATTCTTAAGTAAATAGCCCCCTGAGAAGACACGTGGTTACTAGCAAAGTACTCAACCCAGAAAGATTGAAGAAAATAAAAGGGAATCGAGAAACATTGGCTTCTAGGCTTACATGTTGATCATTTCCAAGTTCCCTCACAACTTCTAGCATGCACTCTGAGCGTCTGACAGCTTTGCAATACAAAAGTTCACTGAAGTTTCCCTGTCCGGCGGGGTTAGTGTCTTCATTGGTAACCTAAAAAATAGACCACTTTGTAATAGAAGCATGGGACCGAAAACGTTCAATTTTGTTATTGTACTTCTAGCTGCACAAGTAAAGTGCAAAATCGAAAGTGACATCGAATTCAGTGGGTGCCGTGATGAAGTTACTGTGGCGTGTTTACTCGCGAAACAGTGAAGCATCTGTGTCAAATGATTGCAAGACACAAGGTTTTGTTTTTGTTAGTTTTCTTTTTCTTTCAAGTGTTATAAAGTTTGACAAGAAATGTGCGAATTCAACACGAAGATCACAATCGCTAAACTCCTTAGGTTGAGCATTGTTTCTGTAAAGTCAAAAATTACTCTCCAAGATGAGGTTCTTTATCACCAGGTAGTTCCATCGTTTTGGGAATAGCAGCTACTTTATTACTAATAATTAATAATTAATAATTTATTACTTATATAGCGCAAAATACATGTGGATATGATCTAATACGCTATACACTAAGCAAAATAAAATATGAAACGAACTATAAATGCCTAAGAATATACAGTTTGACGACTAAAAAATATAAAACGAACTATAAAAGCAAACGTGAAAATGCCTGTCTAAAAAGATGTGTTTTAAGAAGTGTTTTAAAACAATTAAGATCCTTTACTGCTCTTATATTTGATGGCAATCTGTTCCAAAGTTTAGGAGCAGATGCCATAAATGATCTATCACCTAAAGTTTTCTTAGTTATGGTCCTGGGTGGCAATAATTGTAGTTCAGACCGAGATCGTAACATCATACATCCGAATTGTTGCTTAACGTTAATTAGATCCGTGATGTACTGAGGTGCTAGCCCGTGGATAGCCTTGAATGCTAACTCATCAGCATCACAATTTTTTGCCGATTTTGGGGCTCATTTTGTTGAAACTCAAGCACTCTTCCAACAGAACCTGTTTATGTTCGTGACTTATGCGCTGCTTACAGTGCACTACCACAAAAATCCTCTTGTATCATATTTCAACCTACCTAAGCAAATTTGTTAAGCTTGAAAATTACACATGATAAATTCGCCAACGGTGTAAATCTCACAAGAATGTTTTCCAGCGAAACATTTATTAAAACAAACAACATATTTGCTATTAGAGGCAAAAAACCCTTCCTATTTCAATTGTGTGCATGCAAACGAGACGCAGAATCGGTGTCACAAAGCATATGCAATTAACTAAATTTCTGACAGCTCACATGAAACCCTTTTCAAAAGAACCTTGACCGTTTACCTTTCCAGAATTGAGTACAAAATGTGGTGCATTCAAGTCATTCGATTCCTTTTTTTTTCACAATACAAAACAATATAATATTTTAGACAACTACTTACACTATTTACCATACGTTACTTACATTACAATGATACGGTTACGCATACGCTAAAAATAATACAACAGCTTGTACTTCTATGTCAAATCATTACTTATGCTAATACCTAAAAATAACCTTTTTTTTTAACGCTTACTTCTTGAAATATAATTTTTGTGTCATTGCTTATTTTAGTACTAGAGGGCGTCCTTCAATGGGTTCCATTTCCTTTCGAAATAGTTAAGGGTGCAGTTTTCTAGAGCTTTTTTTTTAAACTTTTATTGAGGTTAGCAGAAGATGTATATATACTTGCAGCTTAGGTATGGAGTTTTTTAATTTACAGGTATATATGTAATGCCTAGCGATAAGGAGCACGTGGTGTAAAAGTACATTTGATACATTTTTAACTAAACCTATGCACACAATTTTTTGGAAAATCCATTCAAGTACTTTTTTCCAAAAGCCTTGGGTATATTTGCAATTCCAAAACAGGTGGACTAAAGTTTCAGTAGATTCCCTGCAGAAAGAACAAGAGTCCACCTGTTTTGTTTTATGCCTATCTTGCAGAGAAAATCATTTGTCGCTATTCGTCTATTTAGAAATTTAAACTGGAATACTCTAAGCTTTGTTTCTCTTATACAAAGGAATGGCAGATAGTAAACACTTCGCCAATTAACGGTCAAATTTCCTACTATGTCCCTCTCAGCGAGCCATTTCTCTTGGCTCTGTAATGGTGTAGAGGCTTTGTCTTGCACAAGGCGTCTGTACGATTCTTTATTAATATTTGGGTGTGACAGAAGGCTCGCTGTGTCATTTGTAGATGGGTTAACTATGGCAGGTGGGCATACTTTCCGGAATTGCTTTAAGGCCACTATTACTTTGAAATACTCAAGATAGTTGGTTTTGATATTATACTTAGCGACAAAAGCATTGTAGCTTAAGAATGTCTGATCTTGATTAAGTAGATCTCTAACCTCTTTTACCCCTTTCTTGAGCCAAGATGTATAGAAAAAGGGTCGGTTTTCTATTCTAATGAGTGAGTTGTGCCTTATACCCATGGCGTTAAAATCAAGGTGTTTTTCTTTGTAGCCCAAATCTGTCCAGTGTTCTGTAATTTCTCTCAAGAAGGGATCTCTTAAATTAAGCTGCGGAACGTCCTGTGGCTTAAGGTTACTTAAAAACACTAGTTTCCCTCCGCACCTCTGGAGGTGGAAGTCTAAGAAAAGCTTCCATTTGCCGTGATTATCGTCATTTGAGTAACCTTGTACCCACTTCATTTTTAGAGATTTATTAAAGCTTTGGATATTTATCATTTTGAGTCCTCCTTTATCGTAATCATTTATCATTTCTGTCCTTTTGATTTTGTCCCCTTTACCATTCCAGAGAAAATCATACAACAGGGTATTAATTTCTTTTAATAAGTGAACCCTGATCAGTTGGGAGAGAGGATAAAACATGCACAATTTGAGACACTGCTAAAGATTTTACCTAGAAGAGTTAACCTTCTAGCAGACCAGCCATTTAAAATGTTTTTATTCTCTCGATTTTTTCAGAAAAGTTAACGTAAAAAGCGTCTTCTTCTAAGGTCGAAAACCAGGCTCCCAAGGCGTAGACTTTTCCTTTAGCCCATGTTATTTGTTTGTTAGAGAATAATGTGTTGTTTGAGTTTTTGAATGAGCCAATCCAGAGGGATTCCGTTTTATCGTAATTGACTTTTAAGCCGGACATAGAGCGAAATGCGTCAAACAAGTATAGAGTTCTTGAAAATGAGGATTGTGAGCCATCTAAAATCATTGTGGTATCATCTTCGTATTGCGAAATTTTGCATTCGGTTACCAAGATCATGATTCCATGAACCTCTTTATCCTTTCTTACTGCACTACCTAAAATTTCTGCGCATAGAATGAAAAAATACGGGGAGAGGGGACAGCCCTGTCTTACGCCGCGACTTAATGTAGAGAACTCCGAGGCCCAGCCGCTGTTTTGGATACAGCTGCTGATGTCAGTGTAGAAGAATTTTACAAGGAAAGGTTACGTCTATACAAACGTTGGCCGTGTAGCACTTATATTTTAAACAGAGTTACTGAATAGAGTGTAATTTCAAGTGCTAGATTTCTATCCCATATGAACCATGTGAGCGTTAGCCCTACTGATGGAAATGGGCCCACATAAGGACAGAGAAAAACTCTGACCAGGGTGGGAATTGAACCCACGACCTTCGGGTTAGATCCCCGCCGCTCTACCGACTGAGCTACAAGGTCAAATCTAGGACTCAGAATAATTTTATCCACGCAATTAAGGATGGTCCAAAGTTGTAATATTTTAGGGTCTTCTCGAGAAAACTCCACTCTCTACACTATCAAAGGCTTTCTCGAAGTTTACAAATAATAAAAGGCCAGGAATTTGTTCAGTATTTGTGTAATTTATAATACTATCCAGAAGCCGAATGTTCTCTCCAATAAATCAGCTTTTTGGGAAGCCGGTTTGGTCGTTGTTAATAATTCTTGGTAGAACTTTACGCATTCGACTAGCAATAGATTTAGTTGCAATTTTGTAATCACAGTTTAGGAGGGTAATTGGTCTCCAGTTCTTTAAGAAATAGGCCGATTTGTTCTTTTTGGGTAAAAGGGTAATTAATCCTCTTCTTTGAGTAATTGCTAGCAGTCCTTTTGCATATGCACAATTTAATGCGTGTAATAGGTAGTGGTGTAACTCATTCCAGAAAACCTTGTAGAATTCGGCTGGGAGGCCGTCACTTCCAGGGCTTTTATTTGATTCAATTGATTTCAAACTTTCTAGGCATTCAACTTCAGTCAATAGACCTTCGCATTCATTTTGTTCCTGTTCATCTAGCATCACAGTATTCACTTCTGGAAAGAAGATGTTCGAGTACGTTTCATCAACCTGTGGACTACAGGAGGAAGAGAGTTGTCGGTAGAAGGATTCCTCCTCTTTCAATATTTCACTGTCTGTTTTAATGATACTATTATCGGCAAGCTGAAGGGTTTTAATGGTTTTTTTATTGAAGTGCCTTTTTTCCAAATTTAGAAAATACTTGGTATTTTTCTCTCCTTCGTTATACCAGCGGGTCTTGGATCTTACAATAGTGCCCTGGATTTTAAGTGTAGAAATCTCTTCTCTTTGGCGAATTTTAACATCTAACTCATTTAGTATGTCTATTTTTTTCTGCTTCTGAAGCGTTATTTTCTTCCAGCTTCTTTTGAAGAGCTAAGATATGGCCCTCCAGACTTGTTTCCTGTGATTTCATTTTTGCCTTCTTTCTCTTTGTATAATGAAGCGAGCTTGATCGAATTTCCAGTTTCATGGTGTCCCAAAAGAGAACAGAGTCAACTTCGTTGTCGTTTTTGTGGGCGTTTGCTACTTCATTAATTGTTTCCTTGATCAAATTTACATATTCACTTTTTGACAGAAAGGAGGTATTTAGTTTCCAGACACCTGGAGCCCTGGGGTTTGTGTTGTTTGTGAATTGCAAAGTTGTTGGGGAATGATCGGTTTTAAAGCCAGGTAAAATGTCTGCTTTTGCAATTGTTGTACTTAGGCTGGAGCTAGTCAAAAAGAAATCTAAGTGGCAGTGTATGTCCGGTTTCTTTCTCCTCTAGGTAAATCTTTTAGCGTCTGGATTGAAAATGCGCCAAATATCTACCAAATCTAATAAATTGGCGATATACAAGACTTCTTTTAACGAATTTTAATGAGTTGTCGGGTTTCCTCCTATTTTGTCTTTTTCGACCTCCAGAACTAAGTTATAATGCCCTCCGAGAACTATCTCACCGCACTCGAAAGCTGATGTTTGTTAAATTCATAAAAGAATTGGCATTTGAAATCAGTTAGAAACAAAGCTAGAAACAAAGCTCACTTGATATCCAACGGCAAAAAGTGAAATTGTTGTCAATAACCATCACTCGTCGCTGTAAAGATTCCAGACATTTGTTTTTCACCGCCTGTCTTGTTTGTCCAATTGACGTTCCATTCTTGAGCTCCATAAGGGTATATTATGTTTAAAGATGCACTAAAACACCATTCGCATTACAATGACTTTCGATGCCATTGCAGGTTAATAATTAAATGTTGTCCTGTGTGCACCAGAGAAATCTATGCATCACCCCAGTCCCCTCAAACCTATCAAATACGCACAGGAAACTCTATGCACAAAGACACCACTTAGCAGGGGAGTAACAGGCAAGACTTTTCATGACACGGAAAAAAAACAAACAAACAAACGCATTTTCTAACTGGATTGCCTATGGCAACCCAGTAATAAGTCCAGAATGCTAAAGTCAAAATGAGATCCGACATTATCAATTGTATGAGAGAAACATACAACATCCAGAATATTGGGATAAAAGAATAGTAGTTGCAAGAATCTCAAGGCACACAAGCCTTGTGTTGGCTTGAAATCCTCCTGGACATAACACACTACAATAGCAAGTGCTTCGCCAAGTTGCAAAGTCCTATCGAATATAACCGACACTTCTTTAACTTCCTGAAGCTCGGCCATGACTTTTTCTTGTTCCCTTGCCAACACAGAAGGAATAAAGTCTTTCATGTGTGTATTTGCAGTAAGACTATGGATATACTTTTCAAAAAGAGGGCGCAAGACATCTATCTTGGAAATGGATATGCAGGCCATAAGGAGTGTCTCAACTACTTCAAAACGAAAGACCCGCATATCAGTCATATCTGTTGGTAAAGTAGCCCAACTCACTTGGTTTCGCAGACATTGCTCAATACTTTGGCTTTTGGCCTTGTCCTTTTAATATTGGCGATGCCATTCAAGTGTTTTTGGACTGCACATGTTTCTGCACAGTGCTCTTCTTTACTGCAACGATTTCATGATGTGCATCGCATCGTACCTGCTCTTTGACACAAACGAAGTGATGATCTGGATATTCCTTGATTTAGTCTTGTACCGAAGTTTTTCTCATTGGATTTGACACCTTACTTGCCTTGTACTTGCCTGATGTTTTAGCAACTTTACGTTCTCTTGATATGAAAGCCCTTTTAGCCCATTTCTCTGGCAATTTGTGTATGATCTTAGGTCTTGCTTTCAGCAATACAGGAAGCTGTTTTATATTTGGAATATTAACACAAGATACCCAACAAAGCATACACCACAGGACATTCAATAAGACATTCATATATGGAAGATCACAGAACACAGAACACCCTAATACAAAATGAAAAATGTGTTTATAGCAAGAGTTTTTGGTCAGAGTTTGATTTGAAATGGCAAAATATATCAAAAATTGTCATTTTTACATCACGATACCTTTCCAAATCTTATGTATGGGGATTTACTAATGTCGCAAACTTAGGTAGTTGAGGGGTAATTAGCTCCGGGTCACACTAGTTTTACGAAGAGACAATGTTCTCATATGGTTGGATAAAATTGGCCACTATTGTGACGTATTTATTAATATAACACTAAAAAGTCACGCCACGCTTATCAAACTAATCACAGTGTGACGTGACGTGGAAAAAATAAAGTAATAAAATGTCTCTTCGGAAAAAATGGGAAAGAAATAATCGCCTCAAGGCACACAGCGTGTGACCTCCCACCATGAGCCAGAACTAAGAACCCCAGAGGAATATTAAACGGAAAACAGCGAGGATAAAAGAAAGTCCTGAAAGGTACTGTCGTGACCAGCAGCCCATGTCTGACCTAGTCATGAACCGCACGCGAACTGACATTGAAAACAGAGGGTAAATAACATATCAATTCTTGCCAGGACCGTAGCTCCTTCGGAGGACAGGTAACTTATTGGTAAAGTACATAGTAAGTGATAGTGAACAGAGTTCACAGTGAAAAATCCTTTCAGTATGACAGCCCCTGACTGACCCACGCATCAGAGATGCTAACCAGAGATGCTAACCAGAGATGAAGACAAAATATACTGGTCCCATAACGGATGTTTAAATAGCCATATTGAAAATCATCACTGCATAGCAGCTACTGACTGACCTATACAACGGAGATCCAATCGCGGCTTGACTAGTGTCTTTTAAACGTTTAAAGTGCCTATGAAGCGAAATGTTTTTCGACATAATTTAAAAATATAACGTTTGAAATACACAATTCCAAAATTTGAGATGCTTACGATAAAAATTGTTGATTTTACGAGCTCGCAAAGTTGAGCTATTTTGTCTTAAAAAATAGTCAAGGGACTGGAACCGAATTTATTGCGTTGTGACGTCAATTTGTGTGTTCAGGTTTGTTTACACCTTGCTACCGAGGAGAAATTCCGAGGTTTACAAAATGTCCAGTGATTCTGAATCGAATAGTTTCGCTAATTTATTAAGTAGTTCTGACGAAGATATTATGGAAGAAGATGTTGAAGAAATTCAGGGCCAACTAACGCCATATGAAGACGAGCCACTGGCTGGTAGCGAAGCTGACGCGGGATACGAAAGGGAAATATTGCAGCGAAGCTGACGTGGGATACGAAGGGGAAATTGCATGCAGTCAGTTCATGGTTAGTGTAATTTTTATACTTTTTGTGATGGGTACACAATCGTGCAAAGTTGATCGTGGGTTCTTGTGCTTTCTTTTAAGCTCTAGGCATAGCTCCGGTGCTCGATGATTCACCAGCCGTAGATAGATCGAGAGAGCGGTTGCACTCGCGAAGAAAGTTTGCCATCAGAGCGCGATTTTATCAAAATTTAGATATGCTTTTCGAATTGTAGTATCTGCTCAACAGAAAACTATTTTTTAGGTGCCAATGTGGACAATGTAGTGAGGAGTGTTTGGCCGGTGCCCTGGCGTTTCAATGTTGCAATGAAGTAGCAAATGCATCAGTGACGATGACTTGATAGGATCACTTATTATAACACAGCACGAAGACTATACTGCACTCACCAACAGAACGGTGCTCATGCAAGTCGCTCGTTTGTTGAGGGATACAAATTGCCGAACCCATCGCCGTCGAACTGGCGTTGCGGAAGTAGAGTAAGGATGGTTCTATTTATTATTTTACCCAAAATGAACAAAACAAACAATCTTGAATCTTATAAAGACATTTCAAATTTCCCCCTCTTTGGCTTATCACATCGTGGTACCATAAGCTTCAGTATAGTTTAGTAACACAGTTCGTTATGGTTGTGAAAGGGTACATGTATTTTTAGGCGTACTTCATTTATGCATTCCATGAACGGGGTTTCATTGTTTTCAGTGTTTTGGACAATCTCATACACACTGAATAGTCCTGACAAAATCAAAAGGGCATAAATTAGAACATTTATTTTGGGGCTCATCAGCTTTTTTTTCTTGCAGATTCCTCCGGACAGTTGCTTATCACTGGATAATTCGCTGGCTGTGTGGGTATATGGGGTGGGCTAACACTAGTCCTTTACCAGCATGTATTTATCAAAACAAGGACAGGTTATGCAACACCACAAAGACAATTAACAGGCTATCGCCATGATTAAAATACTGTTCATGTAAATAAATCTTAATAAATAAATCCCCCAAGTATTATTATGTTTCTGGGCAGGTTCTTCTAGTGTGGCCAGGCTTTTTGCACTTGGAACACAGTCGTGTTCGGCTATTCCGGCTACTTGCTTCCTCAGCTGAGCCAGTGCTGCTCTGCTGTAGATCTTGCTCTGCACCTGCATGAGAAAATGGCATGCACGCATTGTTTGGTCATACATGTACAGAACTTGGGAAACAACTTATATATACAGACAGTACAACACAAATTTATTCCACTATAAAATCAGACGAGCAAGTGAACTGCAGGAGATTGAAAATAATTACTACAATTATTGTTCGAATGGGTAATCACATGATTTCGAGTGCAATTTGGAATAAATAAGCACAAGTAAATTTTTTCAAAGATGACCAAAATTGTGCAATTTGTAGTCTTTGAAAAAAATTTACAAGTGCTTATTCATTCTAAATTGCATGAGAAAAATCATGTGATTACTTATTAATAAAATACATGAAAAAATTCGAGATGGTTAAGCAGAAGAAATGCACACGTATCAAGCAATCAAGGAAAAATTGCACCATAATTGCGCCATCCAGGGTGCGCCCTGGATTTGAAAACAAAAGATTTGATTGGTTTTGATCAAACCCTATTGTTTATTAGCCAATCATAATCCAGAATTTCGATGTGTAATTTGCACTGTATTTCACTTTTTGCACTGGTTTATTACACTTTTTGCACTGTGTTACACTTAAACTGCACTGCTGTCAGCCAATCAGAATCGAGTAAATTTTTCATGTATATTATTAATCATGAAAGTGGATTGTTAATTTAAAGTCAGTACATACAGAAATGTGCATACTAATGTTACCTGATAACAAACATCCCAAAATCAACAGAATACATACTTGACGGAAAAAGTTTGTTGCTCTTTTTGGTACGCTGTTCATATCTATTTACTGCTTCTTGTTTGTCTACGCGATCAGCAAACTGGGCACTGAGAGGCTTTGGTGCCTTTTTCGAGTATCTGTCATGCACATCCTTTATTACATGTTTGGGCAATGCAAAGAGTAGTCTTTTCATGCTTTCAACATAGCCTGTAAAAAATGGACAGAACCATTTCATCGCTTATTTGAACATGTTCAGAATACCAGGTGGTCAAGTCTGATATCATACAAGCAACATTGCAGGACATTTTACATACGATAAAATTGCTCTGGTTTGCTGATAGGTGAGACTATTCCAACAGTGAATATTTATCCCCATCAGGTTGTTCACAGTATTTTTAACAAGTCAGTATACACTGGAAATTATTAAATAATTACCATATGTAGGTGGCAAGGCTACTTCTCTTACAACCTTCTCTCCAAGTTTGAACTTGGGATAAGTTATGTGGTAATACTTTTCACCTTCCTTGGATAACTGGGTATCCCTGTGGACATTCTCATTAAAGTGCAAGCTTGCAAGGGTGTGCCTTTACAATAAAAGTGGAAAAAGAAATAGAAATCACAAATAGTAATTGCATTGGATCACAAAGCAAAACTACGAAATATGCATTTAGCTATATGTTCATGATTCCAGCTGGCTCTGTTATGCTGCTGTGGCTGTAGCTGAACCTACATATTGGAGATATAAAAATACCAACCTGCAGAAAGTACCAAGCCAAGAGAATCCAATCATCTTTTGATGCCAGTGGTTTAGAGTGGCATGAAAGCCCTCTAGGCAACTCGTTTGGGCGTCTGGAGAAAGCTTTCTTATGTCTCCTAAGAGAAGCTTGGCAGTGAGCAAGCTCTTAAGTTTGTCATATGCAGCAGTGCCTGCAAAACAAAACAAGTTGAATCATTGACAAGAATGTTAATGGGGTTCCAAATGTACAAGTATGACCAAAGAGTAACTAAATTTACTTTAAACAACAGACTGTGTGATAAGTATGATGTCAATTTGAAATTGCATAGGGTTTGAAGTCAAAATTCATGGTTATTCAGTTTCATGGTACATGTTGTCACCAAATGCAGTAATTACATGCACTTTGCTAATAATGCTAAGTTATTCACTTGTTACAATAATTATAATTATGTCCACATACATAAATTATTGAAAAAAATTATAATCGTTCACAAAAATTTCAACAAATGATCGATTATTATAATAGTTCACCAATTTTGATCCACTTTCGTGGTTGAAGCTCTCCATGGTTGCATTTGTTGTAGAGAGGGTTGGGGTGGTCGGTGTGTTTATTTGCAACATGTCTCATGAAGGAATTCCACTTTGCAAGGATAAGGTCGCCAAAACCTGGTTTGGTTGATGTGGCACTCCAGTACAAATGGCGACGAATCCCTTTCATCCAGTCCTTGATTACTATGCAGCCTTTCTCCTTGCTTGCTTTCAAAAGCTTCTTTGTGATGGACCGTGCCACGTGCCAAATGTCATAGTAGTGGGTAGTATCTTTGCAAGCCTCCCTTATCCACTTTGCTATGCCTCTATGACGGTCAGAAACGAACACGCTAATGGTTAAGCCCAGTTGTTTCAGAAATGGGAAGCACCTCTTTGCTCCCTCCAGCTCCATCTGCTGGCTGCCACCAGTTTCAATGGCCTATAAATATTATTGTAATTTAAATTATGAATGAAAAAATGTGATTTTGGGTTACAAATTAAACCATGCTGCATGTATTTGGGTAACTATTCCAACAGAAGAATTCCTGTTGAAAATAGCATCAACTGAACAAGTGCAATCTTTAGTTAAAAATGTTCCCACTTATTTTGCCTGTTTATTTCAGACTATTACAGTATTTTTGTTTATCTAAAGGAATTTTTAATACCACATGCAAACTACTTTACTTTTAAAGAGAATTAGAACTTTTGTAAGAATAGATTGATAAACATACTATGTAATTATCTCAAAATGTCCCAGACATAAACTCACTTTCATACCTGCACAAGTTCAAAATAAACAACTTTCATGATAGTTGTAGACAACATTGTGTATGTGCCATACTTTGCAGAGTGCCCCATTGAATCAAACCGGCCATCACCAGACCACACCACATTCTTCATGTTCTTCAAAGTACTAATGAGGTCTGCTTGGTATGACTCCCAGTGATGGATCACAGTTGAAAAGAGGAAAGTGCGCTGATGTGTAAAGAAAGTGCGTGCAGAGTAGACACACAGTCCCATGTGGCGAAACACCAGTAAGACCTTGCTTATGGAGGCGCCAGCCATCAACACAGCAAAGCTTAATAAGACGTTGCCAACTGGATATTTGCCGTGAGGCATATACCTTTGCAACGTCCATACATAGCCCTTGATGCATTTTGTGCAGTGTTGTTTCACAGTTACCATGTACCCTTTCGCTTCATTGATACCTCTGGTTTGTCAGCCTTACAGTTAAAGCAAAACAGCAGGAAAACCTTCAGCAGCATCTCGTAAAACACGATGAATTTTGGCTGATTGTAGATAAAATCAGTGGTGCTTGAATCAACTCTGCCAAAAAAAAAACATGTATAAAAATTAATTGTCCAACGTGAGATATTTAGAAAACAGTCCTAAGAAAATACACGTGCTGTTTGGTTAAAAATTGTGTTTCTATAACTCGATGGAGACACAGAACTAGCGCAAGCTGTTGACGTAATGATGTCGTGATCAAAGAGAATTTACATTTTGATAATTTGAGTTAACAAGTTGTTTTCCTTTTTCTCGTTGCGTTTTCTAAAAGAAATAGAAAACATGTACTCCATGTTGCTATAGTGTTCCCACAGCATTTCTCGTTCTCCCAAACTTTAACTTGTGTTTCTATAACTCAATAGAACGGTCGGTACAGGTTTTCTATTTCTAAATATAAAAAAAGTAACAATTGGTAGAAAACATTATTCAATTCTTTTTGGAGGAACAGGGATTTTGTAAGGGAAAAAATGAAAGTTATCCGCAACAGAATTAGAACTGAATGTTAGCAAAATATGTGCATAAGTACCGGTACATACCTGATGTCATGTTCATCTTCAGTAAAGTCTTCCTCGCTCTCTACATATTCTTCCTCAGTGATTTCCTCTGCTGGAGTATAGTCTTCATCTTGGCTGATACCATCATCTTCAGTTTCTGTACCAGTACTGGACCAGTTGTAATATTGGGCAGACTGTTTGTTTTCACTTGGAATTGGCTTGGTGCCTGCTTGGCAACTTTCTTCTTCTTCCTCATCTTCCATTTCAGAATCCATTTCAGTCTCCATTTGTGCTAAATGCTAGGTGAAGACAGAAGAAAAATTCTCAGTGCATGCTATCAAGTTAAGAATGTGTAATTATTGGAACCAAATGTACATGCAGCTTGGAAATTACCAGTCTGAGAAAATTATTGACCAAAAACCCTGGGGGCTAGTTTATTTCGTACTCACATTACAAACTTTGAAAGAACTTGCCATGAAGAGAAATGTCTGCCTTAGAAACTGAAATAATGTCTTGCTATCATACCAAAAAAAAATTAAATTTACCTTTTGTTGAAATACACTGTATATTTTATCTCAATAAGCAGTTCAACAACTATTGATGTTGGTGTCCAGGGCCCCAATTAGCTAAAAACTTACACTTTGAAGCTCTTTGATGCTTTTCTTCAACTCCAAGACTTTTCCTTTCAGCCTTTTATTTTTCTTCTGCAAATTATTAAATTTTGCCTTGTGGATGCACCCTTTGGAGTTCTTGGATGTACACATGCTTAACCCCTGCCATGATGATGTTGGTGTGGTGAAAGCCGGTGTTGACGAGGAGAAGTCAGTCACTTGATTGCAGGTGGCACTAGCAGGTGAAGGGCTGATTGTGTTTTCAACACTAGACAAGTTTGCAGTTTGCAAACTTTGAGCTGACGTTGAAGAACATGAATCCGCTTCTTCAGGTAAATCCAGACTCAGATCAGAGCTTGGAGCAGTTGCAACTTCTTCCTCTGCATGTGCAGAGTCAGTAGTGGCACTCGTTCTTCTTCTTTTAGTTTTACAAGACGTAGTCACTTCAGAAAGAGCGTCACGCTTGAGCTGAAATAATAAAAAAACGAGTCACATGTAACACTTTCTTAACCCTGAGCAGTTAAAACAAGCAACCCCCACAGAAAAGGAAAATGACTGAAAATCGAAAGCAATTGCCATTCACATGCATGACAAGCGAAGATGAACATCGAGGATTAGCTTATTTCAGCTTAGATCATATACGTATATATGGCGATGCCAATTTCAGCTTCGCGATCGTGCGAACTTTCGATTGCCTATGTCAAGATAAGCTTGGGATAATACTTTTCAATTCGAAAAGTATACATAACGTAAGTAGCAAAAAGGAAGCGAAACCTTTCTCAATCGCCATTATTTGATGACATGGGTTCTCCTAATTAATATTCAGACCAAAATACAAAAGGCTTTGCCTTACTTGTCTTTTTCTTCGCTCACTAAGGACCTCTGGAGCTGGAGGTACAACGGCATCTCTAGTAGGAATGGAACCCTTTTTCAAGAAAGATCGCAGCTTTAAACCCTCAGGAAGTTCCATGTTAACGAGCATGGGTCTCTCGTAGCACGATTCCTCGAAATGAGCAGAGCATAGCGAGGTATACGTTGAAGTAGCATTGAAATTCGCTGGATGTCTTCGAACAAATTGAATCCATTTTCCCCTCAAAATCGGATCAGTTGGAAACTGGTGCATTCTAATGCCCGGGGTGTGTGAATTGTTCTTGCAACTTTGATCGTTTGGTGCGCCAGCAACGCAATATCGTCCGCCCTTTCGCTCTGTTTTCTTCCTTTCAGCCATATTGGTTTGATCTTTAACACACAAACTGACGTCACACATTGATGTCACGTGACGTTTTGGCCGCGCGATTCGAATGCCATTTTTGAAGGTAAAATAGCCCAACTTTGCGAGCTTGTAAAATCAACAATTTTTATCGTAGGAATCTCAAATTTTGGAATTTTGTATTTCAAACGTTATATTTTTAAATTATGTCGAAAAAATTTTCGCTTCATAGGCACTTTAAAAACAATTAGTTAGCTTTGAGTGAAGGCGGACGAATGTGAGCTCTTAAAGCGTCTGAACGTCATCTACCAAGGGCACGTATTTGCAAATCCGTAAAACCTTTTTCAGACGCATGGCACGCTGTACCAATGCAAAAGCTATGGCTCTTGTAGCAAGAACAATCAAGGCCGCAAAAGTTCAAAGCACGACAGAGCTCAATGTTAAAATTATTTGTTGAGATTGCCCCACCAGCTGCACACGTGAACAAGGGGCCTTTATGGTAACCCCTTAGTTTAATGCAGTCGATTAAGGTCTGCACAGGGCAAAATGTTTCTGAAGGTTCGCTTTCTATGGTTATGACAAACGGCTTATTAGTGGTGTTGTGTTTAAACTTAGTGATCACAATCTTGACAATCATCACTTGAGAAGATCGTTTCAAAAAAGTGACTTGATCAAATTGCAGAACAGTGTCAACTTGCTTTTTACCTTTGCAAGATAATTCACCTATTCTGAAGAAACCATAAAATGCGGTCATGAACATTGCCCGGAACAGCGATCTACAATAGGCAGATGGACTAGTATGCTGCAAAGCTCTAACTAATTTGAACAATAATGGAGGTGAAATGGGCATACGAACGTCGCCTTGACCACGGCGACGTAAGGCCACAAGAAGCTTTTCAACTAAAAATGATTTTGTCAGGTCGTAGTGGCCTTTGATCTTGTGTACATATGCTATTGCTGATTGGTACGAGTTGATGGTAGCAGGAAGTTGGCCCTTGGCACATAAAAAGGAAATTAATAATGTGGTACACACGGTTGAAACAGGCAAATGTAAATCGGCACTCTGATAGCAGGTACAAAATTCAGTAAAGACAATCCAAGCATGTGGGTATTGTGTGCGAGACTGCTCTGACAAGGAGGAATGTAGTAATTCTTTTAACGTATCGACCACTTCTGCGGGAGAAGGGTCTCCGGGACAGGAGTTGGCTCTGGGACGGTGTCTGGGAAAGCGTTTCTGAAATCTACAATCTGTAAACAAGAAATTAAGTCCGCCCGGGGATTGTCAACACTGGGTACATGATAAGGCTGAAACAAAATATTATGACGTGGTGATGTTAGGACAAGGTCACGTACTAAGATCATGATCGTGGAGTGTTTTGAAGTCTGCTTATTGATAATGTCAACCAAAGCCACATTATCAGTAAACAGAGAGACACATTGGTTGCTCATTTGACATCCCCACACGTGGAGTGAGATAGTAATAGGAAAGAGCTCCAAAAATGCATTGTTCAATGATTTCCAATTGGCAGGACATTCTCTGTAAAACCAACGCTTCCCAAAAAGTGTGCCATAGGCCTTTGAGCATTTGAAGCTTTTGAGTTGAGTTTTAGAGGCAGTGAAAACTACCACAGTTCGTCCAGAAAAAATGAAGCCACACTTGTAAATCTCGATGACAGGCTTCCGTTATCCAGATACGATGGTGACAGAGACGAAAACCCTTTGTGAGATCAATATGCCTCCGAAGAAAGGCCCGGCCAGGTAGAACAACTGAACAAGTAAAATTCAATAATCCAATCAAACATTGAAGTTCTTTCAGGGTAGTTTTACGGCATTTGTGCATGACCAATAACTGAGCATTGCATTTTTGAAACTTATCGTCCCGCAGACGTGCTTCCATATGAATTGTGTTGAGTGTTATCCCAGCAAACTGTAAAGTGGTGGAAGGACCTTCTGTTTTTTCATGTGCTATAGGTACCTCTAAACGATCACATAGGCTCAAAACGTTGTTTAAATCGGAGTCACATTTCCTTTGAGAGGTAGCAATAAACAAGAAATTATCCTGAATATGCAAAACGCTGGAAGGGCAGAGATAATGTTTAGCAAGCCACTGGACGCAGTACTAAAAGCTTCAAATATAGTGCAAGACAAAGAACAGCCTATGGGCAGACACCAGTCAAAAAAGTACGAATTATTCCATGTCATACCCAGTAAATGGTAATCGTTAGGGTGAATCAGAATGATGCGGAAAGCTGATTTTATATTGGTCTTGTAGCATCCCGACCAAACGACTTAATGAGTGTCGCCTGTTGAGGCATAATGAACCGACGAAAAGTGGTCTGGAAAAAAAACACTCACGGCGGAACAATCTGGGTATGACAAATGGTGTATAAGACGAAATTCGCCTGGAGTTTTCGTTGGAACTATGCCTAAAGGGGAAGAAATAAAATTATCAAAAGGTGGACGAGAAAATGGACCTAGAATTCTCCCAGTGCACAATTCTTTCTCGAGTTTAGCAGCTAAAATTTCAGGCTGTTCCTTTGCACTGCGCAAATTTGTACCAACAAACCCAATGCTAGATCGAAACGAAACACCATCAATCAAAAGTTGTTTAAGAGGAGGGTCATATTGTTGTAAAAAGAGGCTAAGTGTGGATACTTTTACCGGCGTTTCTGGCAGGCTGTTTATTATGTGATGGAGTTGCGAGAGCTCTATCGGCAGCTGTTTTGAGAATGTTTGGGGCAGATTGACAGGACATTGCTGCATGTGTACCACCACATTTGGAGCATTGATGGTCATATCTGCAGCCTGCACAGGGATGTCCAGCGTTGAACCTGAAACACACCCCTCTGACTGTTGGTTGTTTTCCCCTGAACCTTGAGTTAGGTTTGTTGGTTGCAAAATATCCAGATTTGGCATGATCATTGCGAGATGCCATAACTCCCAATGCACCACTGCCTAAGGCCCCCACATGTGGCCACGTTGTGCACGGTTTCGCAAAATTGCATCAAATTTGGCGCCTGTCTGGGGAAGTTTTCGCAGTATACTGCAACAAAAGTGTTGAAAGCTGATACCCACTCGTGAATAGATGTCAATTTCTTTGCATTGTTTACCGGTTCAAATGTAAAATTAGGGGTCTTAGACCCAATTCCGGCAGTGGGAGCGGTTATAGATAATGCGAACTTATCCAGATGAGGGGATGTATCTAGAAGAGAGCCAAAGTTAATGAATTCCTCCACCCAGATCTTATTCTTTAGGCGATTCGGTGGCTTGATGTGTATGTAGCAGCTCAGTTATGTAAGATGGAGAGCAGCCTTTAAGCCCGTGATCTTAAATCCGAGCCATGAGGCAACAGGAAGCCAGCTAGTGGAGTCGGAACAATGCAGGGGTGATATAAGAATACCGTGAGAGATGGCAGGTGATTCGTGCTGTGGCATTTAGGACATGCTGTAAGCGGTTAAGTTGGTACTGTGACACGCCATAAAGCAGGGGGTTGCAATAGGTGACGTGATGAATGCATGAACCAGTGCTTTGGTGGCATTCGATAGAAATTTCCTTATTTGCCTGATCTGGTAAAGTCTGAACAGGGCCTTACTACAGACCTTCGCAACGTTATGACACATCCCAGCACGGACATCAACAATGCATTCCTCCATAGCTCGAATGGCTTGTTCTTGACAGACTGAAGACGTTGGACGAAACGAAAGAAAGAGCTTTGTGTCGTCTGCGAAGACTTTCACAGACGGCAGGTGCTTTTCTACCACGTTAAACAGCCTATAATTGTACATTATGAATAATAAAGGTCCTAGGGAGCTTCCTTGTGGAACTCCACTAAAGGCCCGGCCAAACGATAAATGTTGGACGATCCAACATGTTGGCTGCATGTTGGACAGTGCAACATGTTGAAAATTAGGGGGTTGCCAAAGGATACCAAACATCCATTCAACATGTTTGATCAAACATGCGACGCATTGGGTTGTGGGTAAGGATATTTCCCAGCCTACACCACGTTGTAACATCCACGTATGTTTGCAACATGGCGGAAAGGAAAGGGAGAATTAAGCGATGTTTATCAGTGTTATTCGTGTTCGAGGAGATTGAAGAAACCGAGGATAGAGCCAGTAAACGAGGTAAAACAAGAGAATGGATTCGAAGACGACAAGAGAATGGTTATTTCACC
>NW_027179696.1:0-7500 GCF_036669935.1 Montipora foliosa | reverse complement strand
CTCACAGGGGTCAGAGCTACCTTAAATTTTCCAAATTTAAATTGCCACTGTACCATTTTGATTGAATATCTTTAAACTTTGCAGAAAGTTGTATCTTTGCGTGTTGATCAAAATTCGATAATAGAAAATTAAGGTCACCAAGCTGGTTTTTTAGTTACAAGCACTTAAAGCCAACATTAAGGGTGTTCAGTTTTAACAGCTGAACTGTCGCTATGGTAACCTGTTATGACAATGGATTAAAGGTATAACAATGGTTTCAGCATTCTAGTAAAGAAGTTTGTCATTTATGTACGTTATGGGACACCAAGTGTTGCAATATTTCTAAGCATCTATGATCACAAAATAGAAAACTCGATTGCTTTATTGTACCTTATATAAGACAACATATTACGTTCGCAGACTTAACTTCTTCTGTCTTTAATAAAGGTTAAATATTTTGTTTGGTCTCATACCCTGGATACCAGTAGCAACTCAATGATCATCGCAAAGACAGCTGCATGAAGTAACGAGCTCTTGGAGTGCTTGAATAAAAGTTGCCTTTCGTGAGAGCGGGCCCTTCAAAGCGACGTTAAATTGGTTACACATCGACCTTAAGTCACTTATTTTCAGCTTCGTCAAAAATTGTTCAAATCTACCCTGATGGTAAAGCTGACACAGGTTAACGTCTTCATATTCGACCGGGTGACCAAGGCCGACCTCTCTGTTTACTTGCTCCTCCAAATCTTGCAAGAATACTTCCCTTTCTAGGGCCAAATCTTGATCGTGATCTTGTTGACTGCCGATTTCTTGCCCTCTTGGTCTTGCAGCTAGTCGAGAGAAAAATCCTTTGACTGTTTGCGTCTCGAGCCATTCGTTTCTCTTAAAGTTCTTTTTAATTTCTTCAGCAATTTCTGTTGGGTTAGCTTTTTGCTTCCCATCTTTGTTGCCCTCATCGAAAACATTCGTTAAGAATTCCTTGACTGCTGGCGAGATTCTAACATTGGCTTTTGCCTTTTTTAGAGCCCATCCTAGTTGTGCCTCACCAGGGGTTCCTTGAAGACCCCCAGCAATTACTGCATCGGATTGGTAATCAGGGCAGATAGGTTTTTGGCTCTGACCCTTTACAGACGTGGCAATTGACGCCCACTGTCGGCGGATTGTGTCATACACGGATTCTTTCTCTTGTAGCAGGACATGACGCCCGGTATCCATGTGATCATCAGCCTCTTGTAGCGTGCTAAACGTTTGGATGCATGCTGGCTCCATACAAGGGAACGTGGCGACCGGGTTAAGAGGATCTTTAGTTCCAGCCCCTGCCTGTCTTCTCTGCGTTGTAATAATGGATTCTTGTGACCATTCACCCACTCTCCTCAGCCCTGAAGTATCTTGTGCATACATAAAACTTGAATTAGGTATCTTTTGACCTGCCCCAATGCCATAGGCTTGCCAGACTGTGATAATGTCTCTCTCAAAGGAGAAGTTGTTGTACTTTGTGATATTTGGAATCTTGTTAGAAGCAACTTTTGTAGACATCTGAGAGGGATCTACTGTGCACACTGCTACTCGAGTTCCTGTGATGCTGGGGGGTGATTCAAGTGCATTCTTTACATCTTGGGCTGTCTGTATGTCGTTATTCTCTGCCACATAATTTCTGAGACGCTGCTTGCACGGAGCTATTCGTCGGTCACATAGGTCTTTGCCCGCCTGTGGATCAGAAAAATCGTACCTCACAACCTCTATTCCACTACGCTTACTGGTGGAATGTATTGTGGACAACAGGGTGGAATTGTGATAGCATCCTGCATTGTCACTTCTTAGTATTGCTCTTTTCACGGAAGGATGCGTTTCTTTGACGGTGCTTAGAACCTCTTCAAGAATGCAAGAAACAGAAAACCAATCCTGTTTACAGCTGTCAAATACAGCTATGTAAGCGTGGATTTGGTATTCGCATTCTGTTGGCTTGCAATCGGGGTGGTCAGATGAATGAACAACTGCTGAAAAATGCCAATTCATTCCTCTCTTGCCAAAAAACTCTGACTGTGTTTCTCTGTATTTCATAGGAAGAAGCTTCATGGCCCAGTCATTGATGACTAAAATGGTTTCACTATTCAGAGCATTCAAAGCATCCTGCCTTGCGATATCTTGCTGAAATGTTCGAAGCAAATGGGATTTCCACGCCTCAATTTCTGTTACGGCATGTTCCCATTCCCACCTTGCTCTTTCCCTTTGCTCTTCTGTCAAACTTATGTCGTTGTTCTCCACTTTCTCTTTAATGCTATTCAGGATTTCTTTAATGCTTTGGCATTGTAAACATACCAGGTCGTGCTCATGGTTGCAAGGGCTGCAAAACTGGTCTTGGCCAGGATCTGATAGGGCAAACTGGATGCAGTGATCAGGACAATGTTCATCGGGACCCAATTACATTTATAATCACATTTAAGGTATTTCTTTCCTGCTCTTAGTCGTTGGGCAGTTTCTCTTCCCCAAGTAGCTCCTGCACCATTAGTTGCTAGCGTTTCAGCAAGCGTCTCTAGTGTTTCAAAGGCCTCAATCCCAGCTGTCGATGTATTGTCCAGACCTTGGAGGGACTTTTGCCTCGAAGCACTGCAACATTCCATGATTCTAAAACAAGTGCGCTCGTTCAGGGGTTCCTTGCCTTCCTGTTTGCATTCTTGTCGATACAAATGAATGATTTTGGTTGTTGTCATCGTTCGCACAACTGCTGGTATGGGTAGAGTTACTCCAGATTTCAGCTTCAGCTTTTTAGTACCAAAGGCAACATCTTGTAGAAATGTGGATCTTGAAATAAAAAGAATGAATTCCCTGACTTTGTCCATGTCTAGACGACATCGAAACAGCTTCTCGGGCACCTTTGTTTCACCAGCACCTATTTCGCTGGCATGCTTTCTGGCATTTTGTATTTGTCGTCTGGAGATGTCAGGGATAAGTTCCTGAAGTTCTGTTTGGCTGTACTTGTCACATATAAGTGAAAGTATTTGAATCCGTGTAGATCTATTTTCAGACTCGTTGTACGCGGCTACTATGGCTTCTACCCCAGCATCAAGGACTAAAGTATTCTTAGGTCTCTCGTGTGACAGGTGATAGTTGATAACCGATTGCCACAGAGGTCCTTCTTGTGAAGGTGCGACCGTACGCAAAACAAGAGTAATAGCTTCCTCTACTTTCTTTGTGTACTGTCTCTTTGTTTTCTCAGACGTTTCATTCCAATCGTAATCAATGTACTGCAAAAAAGGTTGGAAACTGCCCTCTGAAATGCTAGTAAGAGCATTATTCAAGATTGCAAGATGTTTGCGTTGAAGTTCACCCTCTGGCAAGTAGACACTGACGTTTTCTTCTTGGGATGAAATGCTTCTTGCTGAAACGAGCGAATCCAAGGATACACGGGTATCACAAGCTTCCTGTCTCCTCACTCGAGATTGTCTGGGAACAGATTTGAATGTTGACCCTGTAAGTGGCAATTCATTGGGCTTTGCGTCTTGATCAAGTGATCCCCTGCAAGTTCTGCAGATCACTGCAAAAAGAAGATTATTTGTCAGACATTGACTCGTTCTTACTAAACTTCAAAAAGTGCAAAGTGACCACCTGAAAGATTATGATTTAACATGAATCCCTTTTGTCTCCTGATTACGTACAAAGCCTTGAGAAATACCCCACAAGCAATCTCTGCACCTTTCTCCAGTTTCTCTTTTTTATTGACTCGAGTAGATAGCTTGATTGCAGGCTATGGGTTGACTTATTATTACCTGAGCCAATTGCAACAGTAACTCGTGTCTGCTCGTATATTTTACACGCCATCTCTTTGTTTATGCGACGAGGGCTTTTCTTTAGCTTGCTTGCGATTCTCTTTAGTCTTGAGGATTCCACATCGTGGTGGTTAGGATGACAACAGTTAGCCTAGTAGAAAAAATATATACATGTATGTATTTTTTGGCTTTTAATCCGGCGTATCTTTGAACAAAGCTGGTTCAACAACAATCAGCATTTGTTTCGTTCATTACCTTCACTTGGTACATAGTAGTGTACTTGGCACGATGTTTGGGACATATGGTCAACTTTATAACGTCATTACCGCCAAAGGGAATTCCTGCACGGTTGAGAATGAGTTCCCACTCGGCGATAGCAGCTACCTCAGCTTTCGGAATAAAAAGAAGCATAGCAGTACTTAGTAAATAGTAAGTTGGCCCGTTTAGCGAGACGAATTTTGACCACTGTTTTTTGGGAAATCGGGTTTAGCTTGATTATCGCGCAGAACATTTAGTGACGCGATCACAAGTTAACAGAAAGGCATGGCGTATTGGAAGGTATCCGTGGCTCGTATTTTCAATTGTTTTATTACTGTAAGAATTTAAATCTTAAACAACAGGGTCAAATTGATTTAAAAAATCTGAGAAAAAACACATAATCAACCTCCAGCCGCTCTTTTAGGAAAATGCTTGCATATTTGAAACCTTTTTCATCAGTCCCGGTAACCTGGTCTGGATACCATGATGTTAGTCCAGGGTACCAGGGCCAGCCTGCCTTCTTATATGAAAGCAGCAGTACTTTAACAGAGGAAATAGCAGTGAGATACGAATTCAGTAATGGGGCAGCAGCTCTAAGAGTAACAAGTGTTCAGTCACCTTCCACATCATTACCGCCACTGTAGAACGTACCATACTTTGGCTATTTCTCTCGCCCATAGAAGAAAAAAGCATTTCGTTTGGCAACACGCCAAGGATCTAAAGGTCAGCATTTTTCTCTGACGCAAACAAATGTTTCAAATGATATTGTTATTAAAAGAATGATAGAAGCTGAATAAATTATATTCTTTGACGCTCAAAATATGGCCAAAAACACCTCGAAATTTGGCTTTCCTATAAATTTCCATGTTATATTGCCAAATGCAACCAAATATACAGCTAAACTGGTTAAAACAATTTTACACTGCAATTTGGGGAAACTCAGTGGAAGTGCAAGATTACAAGGATGGAAGTAAATTTGACTTTTTGGTAGGGAGTCGAGAAGTCAAGATAGTCCAGTTTCGAGTTCGGCATGGCCGCTGATTAAAAGCACTGAGAACGCATTTGCACAGGGTTAGCCTCGACCTAAAGATGAGTAGATGACCTGTTTGCAGCGCTGTGTATTGTTTAATTTTCAAATTTGTGCCAGCTTCCCCCCAGTATTTGAGGATATTTTTTAGGGCGAGGCTAACCCTGTGTAAATGCGTTCTCTGTGCTTATAGTCGACGGTCATGGCGAACTCGAAGTTAGACTATTCCATTCTGATGGAAATTTGAGTCTTTCAGTCATAAGTTTTTCCATTTAGTTTTTATGATCTTTTTGCTGTTACCAATTTTGACGTTTTTTTTTTTCTTTCTGTTGCAAGATAATAAAGCTATAGCTCCTGGCCATTCTCATTAAAACACTATATATCAGCCTGGACAATGCCCCTTTAAGGTCTAGTTAAAACAAGGGTATGGAGATTTTGAGGAACGCTAGGAGCGAGAAAGTTTATGTTACTAGAGACCGGGAAATAGTTTTCGTATTTTTATTGTTTTGTTTCAGCGACGGTATGTGAAGCCGAAGGGAGACGAAAAAAAATGGTCTTTTCATACCTTCCTGCACAAAATAATTCTTTGCACGACTAAACTGATATTTTTTGTTGTATTTTAGATACGCTGTTCAATAAAGACCCTTTGTCAAAAAGTTACTGCTATCGTAAGACTGAGAAAAAACGGAATAAACTGTATTATCATAAGGGCAAAAGCACCTGAGTAAACACTTTAATTAGGTTACTTTAATTAAGTTACTTAAATAACAACTGATGCGTTAAATAACCACGGAAATTTGGACAAACGTTAAAGAAGCATACAGGGTACGGAAAGATTTAAATGCTTTGCAACATTATTAACCTTAATTGAAAATCTCTGCTTTGTTGGAAAGGTAATGAAGCAAAACTGGTCATTTTTGGAAATTAGAATAAACAGAGCTCACGTCTAGTCTTGTACAAAGAGCGAAAGCAACAACACAAAAGTTGTATTTATGTAAACGTTACGGCATTCTAGGCTGTGGAAAACCACCATAAATAGTTTTAGGGCGTGAATTAGCAGCTTGAATATTTCTGCCAATCGGATTGTTTTCATGGGGTTTGTTAAGTGTAAAAGTAATTCGCTAATGTAGAAGCAAAAATGAATGAACTGGTGACAAAACCAGATATATGTTGTTATCATACCAACATCATTTTTCCACGTATAAGGAGACGAAGCATAATAGAATCTGACTATTTTGCAACTGATTGTCCCATCACACTGTAACAATGTTTTACTCACTTGTCGTGTTTGTGTGCCCGGCCTTTGGTCGACCTCTCATGCCTGACGCTCCAGAACCTTTATACTTATTCTTGAGCCATGGCCCCATGTCCGACGTGCAGGACATTAGAGAAATAATGGCATCGTCACGTAGCGCCCATTTTACAGCGCCACAAGGGTCTGAGTTATGGCCAAATGAACAGTAAGTCATCTTCGAATTCAACTATTTAGCTGCAAGTTTTGTAATTGTTCGACCCATGGAGACTGGTGCCAAATTGTAACTAGTCCTCACTACAAACACGGACAAAATGAAGAACGGCCAGTATTATAAAGGCCTTGCAACATTTTTCCCACTATTTTGCTTCAGAAAACTGTATATCACTTACTATAATACGATATTTCTTACTATAATACGATTGATTGTTTCTGTAATAGCTTTATAGCCAGTGTTGTAAGTTTAATTAGTAGTCCCACATCCGGCTTGGCCAGAAGCGTTTTTATGACTCGTATCACAGTTATTTTATTTTCCCTTTATTTTGTTTACACGAAATCAATATTTCTCATTTATAAAACATTTGCTTTCCCATAAAAATTATCTAGGCTCGGAAAAAACTGATGTAGCAGTGATTTTTAAGTCAAAATTTTGTTTATACAAATGAGGTCATTTTGCACAAGTGTTGAGTAATAATGATGCCTGGAAAGCAGCACAGCTTAAGGACCCAAATTTTTCAATCCTGTTTTGGATTATAGATATCCTTAGGTAACTCATGACGTGTGTCTTCATTCGTAATAGGATTACAGGTAACAATTATGGTTTCTTGAAGTTGGCCTATTTTTCGTATTTTCGGGGAGGTCGAAATTTGCATACATTTAGTGCCATGCCTATCTCTTCCCAATAATTATATCCCCCAAAGTCATCAACCGTATTAAAGTAGGTTCTTAGTAGAAACATCCCATACCATTATATATTCTGTGAGCTTTCTACATTTATTGTAATGGTACTCCAAAGTTAACCCTTATAAGGGTGTTATTTTTGTACTCTGAGACCCCAAAATGGGACCTCCCTGAAAAAATTGAAAGGAAGACAGAACGAAGATAAATAAAACCGGATTTAATAATAACTCATCAAGGACAATGTCCTCACCAAGTTTCGTTGAATTTGGCCAACCCCCATTTCCAAGTCTGACACGCTTTCTGAGTCAGGGCCTCTTAAG
>NW_027179695.1:880000-890655 GCF_036669935.1 Montipora foliosa | reverse complement strand
TAATTTTCCTAGGGACTGATACTAAACTGATAGTAAATCTTACGAGAGAAATTCACGCGGTGAAAAAAACCCAAGAATTTCATGATAACGAGAGCAAACTCCTTTGTCGTTGTGGAACAGTTTATAGTGTTTTTCCTGGTTATACGAAATTCCTCGAATAAGTGCCGCATCGGCCAAAAAATAATAATTCACAATGCCCAAACTTTGAGTAAACTGAGATATGAACGCACTTTAATTGCAATGAAAAAAAAGGTTCCTGGTTCTCACATATTCTCCTGAAATAGTTGAAATTCTGAAACAGTTTTTCAAACATCATATAAATTATTCTAAGGCCTTTCCAGCTGATCTCTGTTTGACAGGTCTTCAAATTTAAACCAATCAGCGCACGACTCGCAAACAGCTTTGGGGGTCCATTCACGCGCGAGCGTTCGCGAAACGAAATATACATAAGCATGGCGTTTGAGTGTTGTGGGTTTTATCGTGCTTAGCTCGACACTTTTTTTCGCTTGTTGAGAATTTTGCGATACTCCAGGCCGGTTTTAAGACATCGGATTTCTTAAGTTAAACGTGTTATTTATGCTGATATAGCGGCGGATAGCTGTTCAAAGCTCCGGGACAAGGTTAAACTCTTACCGTGTGTCATGATCATTCTTCCTTCTCGACGCAACTAATAGGCACATGACGACTACTCTGGCTTAAAGATTGCTTGAAAAGATGTTGAATTCCGCCGAACATTTTGATAAGCCAAGACACATTACTTCCATCTGCCTGTTTAAGTAGTTCTAAGACGGCGAGCTGTGCTGCGCGGACTGTTTGGGGGTTTTTGGCTACGGGGAAGAACGCCTCCGGATCGATGATGTCTTGCCTCTGCTGATGGTAGTTTTCTCGTATTCCCCCGTTGGCTGCCATCTGGAGATATCTGTCGGACTGAATTAAAGCATTTACGCTTTTGTTTGGCTGGTGGAAGTTAATTTCGAGTCGAGTCTTCTCAACCGAACCAGACGTATCGGAACCTTCGGAATATTCTGACCATGCTGTCAAACTCTGACGGCCGGACTCATCCTTTTTTTTGTAAAATGTTTGGGGTCTTTGGTACGTGTCCAGAATAATTTTTCTGTCATCTATTTGCAATCCTAGCACGTCTTCATATGGAATAACGATTTTTCTTCGAAGGATGGCTGATTTCTCTTTTTGATGTTCAATGACAAATGTGCCCGGCTGTTGTGGTTTGCTTGATATTAACTTCATAGTAAATAACTCGTGTGTTACTCTTGGATCGGCTCTTGTTACGTTAAGACTTTGAACTGTTGATTTGATACTGTTCAAGTTTGTTGAGTTATTCACCCTACAAGTGTTGGATCTTGAGGCAAACTCTCTGGCTGTTTCGGTCGTAATTTCTATGACGTTAGACGACTGGAAGTATGTTTTCGCTGCCTGAAGATAGTTTTGCGTCATCTGTTGGGTTAATGTGGAGTCGATATTTGGCCAAGGACGAACAGAAATACCACCTTCGACATCTGTATTTGATTCTTTTATCTGGAACAATTAATGGAGCCGGTAAGTTAATATGATCCAATTTTAGCCTGTGTCCTAATTCCTAGTTCTATCACAGAACTCAGTTCACTGAAATCGATCATTTGTTTCTAGAAATAAATGATTAGTTACTACCAGACATTATTTTACTCTGTGATTTTTAAGTAGGTAGCGTTTTTTATTTCATTTCTTACTTTCATATCTTAATGTATCCTTCGGATTTATTTTTTTTTTGTGTATTTATATTAGTTCATAGGTGATCTGAGTTTCCATGGGGTTTAGAACTCCTATACAGATTATCTTTGGCCTTACAGATATGCTGACCAGAATCAGTCAAACAAAATTTGCCAGATGAACTTGTTATGTTAGTGCTTTAATATAGTGCCTTCATGTACCTCAATTTCAGGAACAGAGTGTGATCTATTGGTAGCAGAAGATGGTTCCTCTTGAATTGACTTTCTTGAGGTGTCTTTAAAAGGAATGTGCTGTTGTAAAAGAGCAGGTAGGTATTATGAACATTGTGAGTGTGTCAATGATATTCAACTAAACAGCAACATACACAACGAGCAGGGCTGTCTACTAGAAGTGCCTGGGTGCCACAGGTGACTAACTTTGGCCTTTGGGGTGACTGGAAAAAAATTTTTTTTTCATATACAGTGTAAGCATAAGTGTTGGGCACCCAGGATTCCAGGGTTAGGATCTAGAAGTTTTGGGCTCATCATAATTTTTCCTCAACCACTTAAGAAACAACTTTTTATATATCTATATACAGTGTATATAGTAGTCTAGGAGTTATTTTAAATGAATGGAGATAAAGAAGCTACATGTATTTTGTTTGTTACATTTATACAGATATATTTAATATTTCATACCATTTTCTTTTTGTTCAGATGTTTTGGCAAATCCTCATTTTCCTTTTTGTGGACTTTAAAGTCTGACGAGTAGCTGCACCCTTTCTTCTCTTGGTTCTCAACAGATGCCCATTCGTGACAGAATTGTTGGGTGAGTACTCGTTTTTGATAGTCTATCTTTCCCGTTTCACCTGCTCGCCCACCACTGTAAATGTAGTTGCCTTGTTTGGCTTCTTTGTGTTTGGTTTCCATGATACTGTCATTGAAATTGCGCAAGGTCAAAGGGAGTCCACTCAAGGCGGCATCTTTACGAGCCTTCTCCACATAAAACCCAGTGTAAGCTACCAGTTCTTTCACAGTGGCAGTAACAGTTTGAGAGCCAAAAATTAAAATAAATTGAAATCCTAACAAAACTCTTGCTTGGCATTCATACTCCTGTCTGGTTAATTCTTTCGGAGTGTTTAAAATCCATTGGAAAATCTTTTTGAGGCCAGTGCAAAAACATACCAATATTTCGCTAACCAAAGGGCTAAAACCAGAGTTGTTCAAAAGTTCCTCTGCTTTTTCATAGAAGGCTAAAACACCAGTTTCATCAAATGTGACATCATAACTGCTTAAACAAATTTTTCGAGCAACTTTCTGTACTTGTAAAAACCACTGTTTTTTATTTTGTTTGAGAGCATCAGCTACTTGGCCAATTCTTCGCACAATAGTTTCTGTAGCTCTTGTAGCTTGGTGCATCATTGCAGGGTAGAAATTTGCTAGGTCAAGTTGAGAAGCATTGGGATGTCCAGTTTGACCAAGGTGCTTCTTTGCATATTCTCGTCTGCCATAAATGATATTAAACATTTTTGGTTAATTTAAGGGTGTTTTCCAAATGTAACACATGTACATGTAGTGTAAAACTTAATAAAGTTTTCCACATTGAATAACATTAGTTTTTATCTATGATTGGTGTGGTATTTATGTAACTGTTGAACAATATATGAACATATTTAAAATCATTCATTCCTTTGTTTTGTATTTGGAAGATTTAAGTTAAAAAAAAAAAAATGCTCATGTTTGCTCATGCTGGAAAGGCCTACTGTTAATCTTACTAAAAAGGAAATTCAATTAATTGATATAAGTTAAGTGCCATTAATCAAATAATAACCTGTTTTCAGTATTATCCACTCGCTTTCCTAACCATGTCTTGAACTGTTCTTCTCCTTTCTCAGTCATTTCTACTTTCCATACAGGCTCATTGCAGATGATTCTCATATCCCCAAGTTGCTTTTGGTGTTCTGGTGACTCAGGAATCGGATAACAGGAGCTGGCAGAAGAACTTCCAGTAACTGACCTTCGCTGACAGCCGTCTGCAACACCACGCACAATGACTTCTATGTTCTTCTTCAGAATTGGGTGATATACTGACTTCAAACTGGACAGCTGTTGAAGGGTTTCTCGTCCAAGATTACTTACATGGTTGTAGTTATCTGGGCCTAACCAAGAACACACTGTGACAATGGAGCTTAACAGGTTGTGGGGCTCCACTAATTTGACTCTTATTGCTGTTTCTCCAGTAAAGAACTTGCTCCACTGCATCCATGGGAACGCATCAATGTAGTGATAAACAAGTAATTTTTCTTTAGGGACCATTATTGTTTCCTGTAGAGTTTTTTTGCTTAGTAGCCATTCCACAGTGTTTTTAACATTTGTGTATGCTGCAACAACACCATTGTGTTCACTAAAAGTCAGTGACAAACTTTCTTGCAGAGCCTCCTTTTGTACCTTGAGCTTTTCACACATGTCATCTTTTGGTACCATGATATTGATTCCAAAAACCTCTTCTAGTTCTTTACCAAGCTGATTTCGGACTATGTTTTGATATTTAGTGTAGCCAATGTCAAAATTACTAACTAGCTCAGCTGCAAACTGTACAAAATGATTAAAATTCTTCTTAAAAATGACTGGCATGAGTGTGCTCTTAAAAAAGTCTCCATCCTGATGTGAAATAATAAAGTCGACCAACTCAGCTTTTTCTTGTTGATCTTGGGGCATGTTTAAATCGTCAATGAATTGAACCCATTTTCTGCATTTTACTGGAGTCAAAAGTTTTTCCTTGGAGTGATAATTCGGGGATATACTTTCATCTTGTGGTTTGGAATAAAGGGTAAAAACTGAGGGTTGTTTTAAGCAATAACGAAGCGAATCTGGGTAACCCTCCGCCACCATCGCGAGAAGAACGTCCAATTCTCCCCGTAACTTGCTTTCTGAAACTGTGCCCTGTGTAAGCTTACTTCGTGCTAAGAGAAATGATGAAGTTGACTCATGCCTGGAAATACTACCTAAAACCACAGTTGAAAATTCATTTGGTGTTAAAAGCTTCATAAGTTCTTTAAGCCTTGCAGAGCGGTGGTGTTGCGAGACGTCCAGGAAATTGTTGGCTGCAGCAGCAGCTTGCATCGGCGAGTTTCTTACATTTTCTTCGCGCCTGTGTCCTGGGTGGGTTTGAAAATGTTTCCTCAATCCGCGACCTGTTTGATAATTGTTTTCACAGACGGAACAACTAAAGACCTTGGGCATGGTGAACAGGAGTAGTATGTTCAAACCCCAATAATTTTTTTGTGCATCTGGCGATGACGTGATTTTAAGGTATAAGTAGTGGTCACGCGAGGTGTCACTTTAATTTCGCAAAATATTTTTATGGGTTAATAGTCGTGATGTTTTTCTCCTAAAGCCTTTTGTTTTGCTCAGGGATGCAATTATGCCGCAACCTTCCCGCCAGATTCCAATGCCATTAATTAACTCGTTAAAAATTGTTTGCGAGTCGTCGAGCGGGTTATGAAAATCATAGCGGGGAAATGTCAACAAGCGCATCTTGTTCGACATTGCAGTTAACCATCTCAAGCAAAAACCACACTGTTAGCATCGCCTTTTCATAATTTTATTAGTAATGTAAGGCTTCTGTGTTCTTCAGTCGGTTTCAGGACAAACAAACCTGTCTGCTTAAATATTTAGAAACAAGGACGCCTGGACGCGAACGAACTTCTGTAAGAGCTGGTGATTTAAACGATTTATCAGCAAGCTGGGAAGTGGTATACCAACTTTACTCTTTAAAATTATAATTAAGGCTATTAAAACCAAACGTTCAAGCCACAGTACAAGAAAAAAAGGTTATTTCTCCCTTGGGAACGACCTAGCGAAAAATGAAAACAAATCGACGCCATTTTCTCCGCGCGTGTTTTTTTAGAATGGAGACTGGAGCTAGTTCCCCCTAATTTTTAACCCAGCATGCCCCGCAACTTCCGGTAGAAATCAGCTGGTTATTGGCACACCCACTCAGTCTTGTTAAAATTCTGAAATATTATTATTAAAAGAAAAAGGGGTCTCTCCTGTGGCTCTTCCTGTGTTTTAATGATGAGTACCAACTTTCTATTTTCAAATTAATGCTGTGTTGCTCTCCCGAAGGTAGTTCTTTCAAACGTGTCAATATGGCACTTTTGGTTGTGTTGAAGAAACTGGATTCTGGAAATAATTTATCTCAAGTGCATTTGCGTGAATCATAAGCGTTTTGCCTGAAAATTTTAAAACTGGTGGAGGTGGCGCTGTAACCTCCTTTTATTGCAAATTCAAAAATACAACGTTGATTGTTATGCTAGATAGAGAATATATATGAAGCATCGTATATTTGAACTGTGAGTTGAGATGATTTTTGTCAAAGAGATCATTCGCCCTTGTCACACGGCGGCCATATTGTCACAGGGGACCAAAAAAGCTTTGTTTTACCACGTCAAGCCTCACCCCAATGGTTTGCACTGCGAGGCTTGGCGTGGTAAAACCAAGCTCTTTTGGTCTCCTGGGACAATATGGCCGCCGTGTGACAAGGACGAATTGAAGTGACTTGAGCAGCTTAAGAAGTTGTGAAAAAAGCCTGAAAAAAGTCCAGGCTTGGACGTGATTTGAACCCATAACCAGGTGATTGCATTGCTCTGAGCTACAGTATCAAGTCCTTTGTGACCTGGCCATTTTGGAGTTCATCTAGTATACACACTGTATACATGTATCTTGTACAAAGTGAATGCGTGATAGAGAGAATATGTGAAATATGGTATATTTGAACTGCAGAGTTAAGGTGATTGATTTTGGAAATGAACAACTCATGCAAGAAAAATTGCAATAAAAACCTAAAGAAACATCCTTAACGTGCAATCGCGTTGTGTACTGCTCTACTATGTGATCTATCAGGCCATCTAAGAGCTGGGCAAGTGCAAGACAAACTATATGTCCTGTACGAAGTGTATGCATATGCATAACAAAGAATTTACACGAAGTATCTGAAATTGAAACACCAAGGTTGGGATGATTGATATCATGGAAGATCATTGTAGTGAACGAATTAAATCTAATCACGAGGTACCAAGTTGTATTATCCTTTTCCCCTCTTGAAATTTAGGGACACAGACAAGACAAGTCATGGATGCTTAAATGGTGGTTTTGAGATGTACTACATGAAGTTCCTTTGGACAATATGATGATGATCAAAAGACTTGACAAGATGGTGATCATTAAAAGAATCTTTCAAAGCAATGGAAACATGATGGTGGTGGTGTAAAGGTCAAACTAGGAAAACATGGAAGGTATAGTGCAAGTAAAGACATTATTATGAGAGATTTTGGATTAAAAACGGAGGACGGTTTCTACTAAGCCGGTACATTCTGCGCATGTCAAGACATGCGGGTGGCGTTAGACAGTAAAATTTGTCACTCCCAGTCTCACTCCCAGGGGTCAATGGGTTAATTATCTTTGAAAAATGAGTGGTTACCCCAAGTTTTCTTTTTGGATTTCAGTAATGCTTGTTAAGATCCTCTTCTCCCATATATTTGTAAACTGCACAAAAATGCCTTTGAACTAGTAGGCACCATCCTTAACTCTTTCATCAGAATAAAATTTTTATCCTTTTGGAGATGTACTTTAGGTAGTGTGAGTGGTTACTCACTCACTCACTCACTCTGCAGCTCTTGGTTTTGATCTCAAACTTGAAGTGGAACATTCATTAATTTTTTGTTCACAGTTTACTAGTACAACCATACATGCCAGGGTCGCGCAAACAAATAATCAAATTAAAACTAAAGGGGAATACATGATGGAAGTGGAGGTGGAGATACATGTAAACTACTGTAATAGCACAATCCATACAAGTAAATAACTACATGTACACTGTACATGTATGATAGCATTGTTTTTGCCTTCTTATTGGCTGTGAAATGTTATCCTGATTTACTGAAAACCAAACCTGCTGACACCTTAATTTCAATGATTTAGAAGCAAGGGATTTGAAAAGTAAAGGAATGACTGAGCCAATTAAATGCTTCAAGTTCATCCACTCAATAATTTCAGTTCCATTTTTATAACTTACAGCAGAAGGGTGCTTGTGTTGTGGTTTAA
Organism: Montipora foliosa; assembly: GCF_036669935.1. NCBI lineage: Eukaryota > Metazoa > Cnidaria > Anthozoa > Scleractinia > Acroporidae > Montipora > Montipora foliosa. The sequence continues at coordinate 882,844 of NW_027179695.1, read as the reverse complement.
ATTTCTTTCAACTTGTTCAAAATTTTAAAACTAGCCAAGAATTTTTAAACTGGGTTGAATAATTCAAACCAGTGAACAGCCATCAAACCACTGTTTGCAATCATCTGAAGTATTTGAAGAGTATGAGTGAAAGAAACTTGCGATCCGCTTATGATTATTACAAGGGTATCCAAGGTGTTCTGGGAGGCGCAGTGGCCTCATGGTTGGTGCGCTTGACTCTACTTGTCCGGGTTCGGGTCCTGGCCAGGGACATCGTGTTGTGTTCTTGGGCAAGACACTTTACTCTCACAGTGCCTTTCTTCACCCAGGTGTATAAATGGGTACCGGCAAACTTAATGCTGGGGATTTCCCTGCGGTGGACTAGCATCCCATCCAGGGGGGAGTAGGAAATATTCCTAGTTGCTACATGCTACAGTAACCAGATATAAGCGTTGGCCTGATGGGCCCACTAGGCTCGTAGCAGACTTTACTTATATAAGGTGTTCTAATTGAGAAAGGTACCTCCTTGATTTTACAAGATGAACATGATTATGGTGTCTTTAAATTTGCATAAATACATGTAGTAGGGGCACCTGTTAAGTAAAGGTACAGTGTATTAAGGGAAGCAGATGGGGAGGTGCAGTATAGGTGGAAGACGAGGTAGTATTTAAGGAAAGGGAGATGCTATATTTAGACATGGTAACAGTAATGAATTAAATAAATCTGACTTCCTAACTAAATTAAATTACGTAAGACTACTACAATAAAAGAAATGATAGGAAACCTGCTTTACAAGGAAGCCGTGTATAAAAGCAACATAAAACTTACATAAGACTACTATTAAAGTCATACATGTTACTTGTAGTTCTTCAGCTTAGATTTAGATAATTCATTAAGAGAGGGTGACTGTCGATTATCCAAGGGCCGACTATTCCACAATACAGCTCCGCTATAGGACAGACTTCTTTTACAATAATTAGTGTGGCGCTGAGGGATGGCAAGTGTACGCGTACAGTCACTGTCTCAAGATTAGATTATAGGTTAAAGTATCAGAACGGAAGACAAAGTACGAACTAAGATAGTCTGGAACCATATTATTACTGGGTTGCCAGTATGGCAATCCCAGTCGGAAAAGGGTAAAATTTGTTTGTTACTGAGTTGCCAAACCCAGTCGGAATCTGCGTTTCATTTCTCCGTATTATAATTATTGTTATTTTGCTTTTCCGTGTCGAGAAAAGTCTTCCCTATCCCTCCCCTGCTAAGTAGTGTCTGTGTGTAGAGTCTTCTGGGAGTATGTTTCATCAGTTTCAGGGGCTGGTAGAAATGGGTAGATTTTGTCCGGTGGGCACAGAATATTTATCTTGACCTTCATTGGTGTCGAAAGTCATTGTAACACGAATGGTGTTTTAGTGAATCTTTAAACAAAATATACCCTTATGGAGCTCAAAAGTCAATTGAATAAACAAGACAGACAGTGAAAAATAAAGATCTGGAATCTTCAAAGCAACAACAATTGCATGTTTCGCCGTTGGATGTTGTCACGAAGTGAGCTTTGCTTCCAATGTTCTTTGGCGAACTGTGGTGTACAAGACTGAAACCGAACGGCAAATTCTGTATGGGTTTAAAAGGAATCGAACGCCTTGAATGCATCACATTGTTTACTGAAGTCGCATCTCATTTGTCTGGCAATTTACCTTTATTTTGTACTCAACTCTGCACAGTCTTCAAGTAAAAAAAAATATAGAAATGTGACTGTGAAGAATTATTTGAAAGAAAGCTTGTTGTCTCTTTTGTGCTTCATTATTCACGGTCAAGGTTCTTCCGAAAAGGGTTTTAAGATCCTGAAGTGTGAGACTGAAATTTATTTAATTACTGTTGTTCCTTGTTTGCACGCACGCAATTAGAATAGGAAGGGGTTTTTGCCGCTGATAGCAAATATTTTGTTTGTTTCAATAACTTTTTACACTGGAAAAGGTTTTTGTGGCATTTTTCGTCCAATTGAAGGCCTAAAAATAAAGCTTTTTAACGACATTTAAGTGGAATGTTTTTTATAATTTAATATTCTCTGTCCAAAATTTGCATAAGAAGCTTGAAATAAACATTGCCACTCACCACAGGAAATTTGGTTGCTGATTTGCCTCTTCGTAGAGTTCTCGTTAGTATTTTATTTAGTGTGCTTTTTAACGACCTTGAAGTGGAATATTTTTTGTAACTTAATATTCTCTGTCCAAAATTTGCATAAGAAGCTTGAAATAAACATTAATTGCCACTCGCCACAGGAAATTTAGTCGCTGATTTACCTCTTCGTTGAGTTCTCGGTAATATTTTATTAACTCTGCTGTTATGTACAACACTGAAACCAAAGTTTCTTGGCTAAAAAGTATGTTGTTTTACAGTACCGCTCAAAAGTAAGTTACCACCTCGCGTCGCGTTTCCTGCGCGACGCGATTCGCGTAGCGTGAGAGTAACCGAAGCGTAAATTTCTGGCATATATTAGGAACTAATGTGTTATGCGAAATCAATCGATTTCGCGTATAAATTCTCTCTCTGCAGTTGCATGAGTAAGCGAAGACGATTTTTGATTTGTTAAATTGTATGGGAATCGTCGAAATTGCAAACTGCGAATTGCGAATTGGAGACGACGTTTAAGCGACGGTAAATATGCATCTGGTTTACAAGCGGAAATTCCGATGAAAAATAAATTCTTCACATACGAACAAGCGATGATTTCGTTGAAACATCGACAATTTGGTGGAAAAAATTCGTTACGAAAACAATGCGTAGTTCTACCGGCGATTTTCTGTGTAAAGTTAATAAATGCATGGAATTGACTTCGAATCGATCGATGTAAATTTCTTTCCCACA
>NW_027179695.1:862500-875000 GCF_036669935.1 Montipora foliosa | reverse complement strand
AAACTCTAGAGGCCTGGCACACCTCTTCTACCAAGCATGCTGACAATAACTTTAAGCCGATTCCTAATCAGTATAAAATTCTTTTTAAACAATAGCCACCATTTTTCATACCTTTACTCTGTTCTTTTTATCATTTTTATCTCGCCTTTTTTGTATATATTTCACTAATTTACATTCAACGTTTTATCCGTGGAAGGCTGTAGATCGACAGCCGAAAGCTTATATTCTTTTTCAAAATTTTTAGCCAGAGAACGTTTTTTATTGTATTTTAATATGCCTAATCCTGGCTGCGCTTCAATTTTTAATTGTATGAAGATACTGCAATTTATCATAGGCATGTTTTCTTCGAAAATTGGCCTTTCACAAACACCTTCCACGGTTAAAATTGAAACAAAAGGTCAATTAAAATCGCGCGAGAGTCAAGCCACTGCACTTACAGATTTCTTGCCATTGCGCGTGACATGATTCGTGTAGCGTGCGACGCGAATCGCGTTGCGCGCGAGGGTGGTAAACTACTTTTGAGGGGTACTGTACTCTGAAAACGACGAACGATTAACATTCTTTCTTGTACATGTAGTTCGTTCAGATGACCCAAGGTGATTATATGCACCTTTATGCTTGCCTAGCATGTGATCAATTTCTTCCTTTTGACAGAACATTACGACCTTTCCCTTCATTCATAAAAGTCATTGATCTTTCGATGAGAATTCAATTCAGAGTTATATGTGAAAACTTTGTTACTTTTTTCTTCATCTGTCTTTCGGCTTGTCTTTTACTGTTAACGCCCAGCATTTACGGGAACTTATTGGTGTAAACGTAAAGTCAAAAAATGTTTTGACCTGGCATCAGATTAGACTGAAAAGAAGAGGAATTATGAAGCGGAAACAACATCTTCAGTCCTTCCTTAGTGTGTGCAATAAACGTTTGCTTAGTGCAACTGCAAGACATGCTGGAAAACATCTGTCATAGCAATTTGCAGTTAGTTTTTTGCAGACTTTTTATTTAAAGAAGAAACAAGTGAATTTTACTCAAGAGCATGTTTTGTTATCTTTAAACTGAATTTATTACCAAAGGTTAAAAACTAAAAGACCTCAAAATGGGACAGGATATTACAAAATAATTAAACTTGTGAACGTGTGAGCCAAAGGGCCTCTGCTGGCACGACATCTGGGTGACCTCTCAAATGGTCTTAATGACCCGCCACTTGGAAAAATTAACTGGAATGCTGCAGTTTAATACCACCCAATTCAGTGCCCTCATTTTTTGTGTAACACATACCACAGGCAACCCAGTGTACGCTCCATGGAGCATCTAGTTTACAATCTTATACATCAATCTTGATTTATTAACAAGGTGTTGACGGTCCAGTTTGACCCAATTTACCATCCGCAACAATTTGAAAACGTTATGATGTGTGCAGCGTGATCTTGTAATTTTTGTAACTTTTGAGAAAGACTCGTAGAACAGGACTCCCACACCGAGCTACAGTAATTGAGATGTGGTTGGACTAGTGAATTGTAACTTGAAAGTAGAGTCTTACATGGGACCGAGTACCTAATACGTTTAATGAAGCTTATACCAAAAGCAATCTTTTTAGAAAGCTTCTTGATATGACACTCCCTAGTAAGATTTTCACCGATACACGTATGTACACCTAAGGATTTTAAAGTCGAGACTTGCTTTATCGGAAACTGGTTGATTGTGCCAGTGGGATTTGTTGTAAAATGAGCAAGGTAGACTTTTGACTGTGCAGGCAAGTAAAATGTTTTTTGTTTTCTCAGTTTTCGACAATCATGCAGTTTTGTGCACTGTGAAATCGGACAACCAAAAAGTTTAGCGATAAATCTTTCATAAACAGGTTGTCAGCAAGCCAAATCAAACATTATTACCGTGAAAAGCAACTCAAGTTTAAGACAAAAATCTTGTGTGACATCGATTATCGAAGTTTTGCGGTCAGTGAAAGTCTTCGTGTCAAGATGTCGACAGTCAAGATGGCGGTTTGTCTGCAATGAGTATTTGGCGAGCACACTTTCGATCCATTTTTGTGCTGTCCAAGGGTCTGCTTCAGATTGTAATTAATGTCAAACTAAATAAATATCACTGTTTGTTTCCTCAAGTTCCTATTTTAGGTTTTTGTTTGCTTCATTTTGTGGTGATAAAGAAATTGTGTTGTTATCATTCTATATTCCATGGTGTTGTTCAACCAGAATGTCACTATTTTTATTTGTATCATTTCTTTGTTTAACTCGAGTACAATACTGTAAGTAACTTATCCTTCCATTTGAATAGTACAGTCGTCGTTTCAAACCCATGATTTTTGTTGTTAGGCGAGATGAATGGTTTGATTAATAAATTTAGTTTTTGTTTTAACCTCAAATGGAAATTTGTCGTCTTACCCCTGAGACTTTTGTCTCGCCTCGTGATATGGGAATTAACAGGGAATACCTCTGCTAGTGTACTACCTGTTGGCAAAATCTGGTTATGTGTCATGGTGCACTTCCAATTTACCCTAGCCAGACAAAGTTCCGTTGGTTGGATTTCATTTTGAAAATATTAGTTCTATATCGTCACACTTTTTGACATTGCTAGTTTATAGAAACTATAATCTACAATAAAATGTAAAGTTCTTACCAAGTTCTACAAACCTTAGATTTAATTTAGGACAAATGATTATTTTGTGGATCCTTCCGTTAACTTTTTTGGCATTTCTTGTCAAAACGACAGTTCGGGAGTGGAATTAGATTGCACTTGAAAACTTGAATGCCTCTGCATTTCTGTTTATACCTCAATAACTAAATCATGATATGGGGATCTGCTTGGTCAAAAGATTTTCAAGGACTACCTCAATAATTTGGTGAAATCAAAAGAAATTTAAGGTAATTCCCTTGAAAATGACGTACATGTACTATCCAGATTTTTTTCAAACTTGGCACAATTGATATCCATACACAGGACATTAAAACAATGCAATGACAAGATGGGCTCACCGTGCTTGTTTTCGCGCTGTATACCCTTTATTCGAAGTGTTTTTTACCGAATCACGCGGGAAGCGTTCGAAACTAGATCAACCGGAAAAATTGTTATATAGCAAAAGCTACTGAGTATTACTGAAAACTTGAACCTACTTGTTTGTCCAGGCTAAAGTGATTTCAAATTGTTCAATCTTGCAAAGAAATGTACGCAAATTGGAACGCTACAGTCATCACCTTACACTTAGTGTCGGTCTCCACATGCAGTTTCACTACAACTACTATCCAACCTTTTTTCTCCTTGAAATATGTATGGTCAGCGGTGAGCGACCAAGATGGCCGTGTGAATCAGCACTCCGGCAAATTTCAATACTTTTTCACGTTATTTCGTTTTTCCTTTCAACGTATAGGTCTATAAGTATACACATTTAATTACCAGAAACACTAATATTTATCATGCCTGAGAACAACGCTACCTTGAAGAAGAAAAACCAAGAGCTTAGAGAGCAAGTCAACGCTCTGTCCGAAGAGATTCGCAAGCTGAAAGAACATGTCACTGAACATACTAGCTCGCCGGACCGCAATGCGGCACAAGCAACAGAAACGGCTTTGCAGTTTTACAGTGATGCACATGACCAGTCTCAAACATTCCAAGCAGATGTGAGTAAGGAACTGAAACGCCTTAGTGCCTGGCTCGCTGACATCAGCAACAGAGTGGAAGAAGTAGGGAAGGCAATTGATAGTATGTATGAATACAGCTATCAATACAATGTTAAGATCGTAGGGATGCCCGAGCTGAGTGAGCAAGAGTCTTACTCGCAAACAAGTCGCTTATGTGTCAAATTATTCTCTGGTATGGGAGCTGAAGTTTCAGTCCACGATATAGACATTGCACATCGTGTGCCACAAAGGAATGCGACAGCGGGAGCGCCGAAACCGATAATTTGCAAGTTTGTCAGAAGACTGTCGAAGGAAGCTGTTATGGCTCGACGAAACGACGCATGTAAGGCAGACCCCAGCTCCTTGGGATTTGGCGAGGGGGTATCTCTTTCATCTGTCAGGATATTCGATCATTTGACGCCGAAGATGCAATACGTCTTTACCGAAGCGAAGAAATTCAAAGGGCAAAACAACTATCAATTTTGTTGGACTAAAAACTCTTGCGTTTATTTACGGAAAGACGGCAGCTCCCGAGCATTGAAGATACGAGACATTGCTGATTTAACAAGGCTTGGCTGACTTATCATGTATCCTTTTATAACTTCATCGGACGATGAAAGACGATGAATGTCGGAAAACTGTAAGATTTTTGTTTCGGGAGTTACCGTATTTTGGTGTCAACCATTTTGTACCGCTCCACGGCCAATTTAACAATCTCAACACTACTTCTCTTCCAACCAAAAAATACCTAGAAAAGCTCTCCAGTTTTCATGACCTTGATTTATTCAGTTTAAACACAGCTAGTAATATCAACCCGGACCAAAATCTCGCAGATATAAAAATTCACAGTCGGTATTTCTCGCCTCATAGTTTTAACGCGATGAAAAATAGTTCTCACGATACCAATGATTTGTTTTCCTTGTTCCATACGAATGTTCGAAGCTTAAAGCGCAATTTTGAAAATCTGCAGACTCATCTACTTAATGAGCTTGGATATCCTTTTAATATTATAGGAATAACTGAAACTAGAATCACTGAAAATGATCAGTCTGATTATCATCCAAGTATTTCTGGCTATAGTTTTGAATTCGCCCCGACACCTCTTGCTGCTGGAGGTGTTGGAATGTTTATTGATGAAAATGTTAAGTATAGAGTCATTGAAAAAATCTCGTCACGCGCTTTTCAAGCCCTGTGGGTTGAATTACAATTTGAAATGAAAAGTAACATTATCTGTGGTGTAATTTATAGGCAGCACAACTCCCCTGAGAGCTTTCAGACATATTTTGATGAAACCTTAGAAAAACTTAGTACATCTGGCAAGCCTATCTATGTTATGGGAGACTTCAACATAAACCTCCTCAATGCCGAAACCTGCAACTTTACTAAAGACTTCTTACTTTCGCTGCAAAGTTTTTCTTTTATTCCTACAATTGATAAACCAACTAGGGTCAACAGTAAGTCAGCCACTCTAATTGATAATATCTTCGTGAACCAAATCGGTAGGGAAATCACGAGCGGTAATATAATCTCGGATATAAGCGATCATTATTCTCAATTTTGCATTATTAAGTCTTTCAAAGTAAAGGAGTTACCCCGAAGAACTATGTATCGGAAATTTTCAAGAGACACGGAGGAAAAAATTCATTCAGAATTATCCGAGATCAACTGGGATTTGGCCATGAGAAACTGTGGAGATAGTGCAGATGCTGGTTTTTCTAAATTCTTTAACAGCGTTAACAAAATAGTAAACAAACATGCGCCCCTTCGACCTTTATCAAAGCGCAAAGCCAAGCAATTTTCTAAACCCTGGATCACTAGGGGGATACGTAAGTCAATACAGGTAAAAAATTCTCTATTTGCATCTGGAAATTATGAAAAATATAAACACTATCGCAATAAATTACTTACACTTATTCGCTGCAGTAAGAAGTTGTACTATCATTCATATTTCAATGATCATATGACAAATGTTAGAAAAACTTGGATCGGGATTAATCATCTCATCGGCCGAAATAAAAGAAGATGTAAGCCTATTGTTGCGAGCCCTAATGTGCTCAATGAATTCTTTTCTTCCGTGGGTCAAACACTTGCGGCATCTGTTCCTCCTGCTAATCATCATTTCGGTGATTATCTCCCTGCTGCTAATTCATCTAGTTCATTCTTCTTCGCGCCAGTCACTCCCATGGAATTCGAAACTGAAATTCTGCTTCTCCCTACTAACAAATCACATGGCTTATACTCTTGTCCTGTTCGCGTATTGAAATCTTCCAGTAGTGTACTCTCTCGACCATTGGCATATATAATGAATAATTCCGTTTTAACAGGACAATATCCATCTAAATTAAAGCACGCAAAAGTTGTTCCCATCTTCAAGGGTGGCGATGAAACGGACCCAAGTAACTACCGTCCCATTTCTCTTCTTTCGCTCTTCAATCGGCTCTTTGAGAAAGTTATGTATAATAGATTAAAATCTTATGTCGAATTAAGTGGACTTCTGTACAATGGCCAGTATGGTTTTCGTGAGAATATGTCAACTCAGCATGCAATTTTGGATATTGTGAATTCGATACAAAGCAATATGGATAACAAATTGTTTACTTGCGGTGTTTTCCTCGACTTCAAAAAGGCTTTTGATACTGTGGATCACTCAATTCTTCTGAGCAAGCTATATCATTACGGTATAAGGGGGCCAGTAAACGAATGGTTTTCATCCTATTTAAATGGCCGTGCCCAAACTACTCAAATTGATAAACAAATATCATCTAAAAGAAATGTGTTAACAGGGGTCCCACAAGGCTCTGTTCTAGGCCCTCTACTTTTCTTGATATATATTAATGATATTTATAATTCTTCTAAGAAGCTTTCTTTTTATTTATTTGCTGATGATACAAACCTGCTGTTTGCTGACAAGGATTTGAAGTCATTAGAAAATGTAATCAACATCGAGTTGCAGAAAGTCTGTGACTGGTTGAATGCTAACAAGCTGACCATAAATGCAAAAAAGTCAAATTTTGTCATCTTTAGACCATCACAAAAGAAGCTTAATTATCAGATTAATATAAGGATATACAACAATGCCTCAAATTGTGATACGTTTCTGGAATGCAAAGATTATGTAAAGTTCCTGGGCGTTCTCATCGATAAAAACTTAACTTGGAAATATCATATTGACTACATTGCTTCTAAAATCAGCAGGGTTGTAGGAATTATATCGCGATTAAGGCACTCTGTCCCTCTGAATACTTTAATCCAAATTTACCGTTCTCTGATCTTCCCATATACATACTACGGAATTGCTGCCTGGGGCCAGGCTGCCCAGATCTATTTAAGGAAGGTCTTTATCTTACAAAAACGAGCTCTTCGGCTAATGTTCTTTGCTGGTAACAGATCTCATGCTATTCCTTTGTTTGTCTCTGCTGATGTCTTACCACTCAACATGCTTTATTTTGAAACAGTATGTTCCCTTATGCACGACATATCTACCAATTCTGCGCCTCAGAATATCTGTGATCTTTTTACTTGTTCATCTGACGTTCATATATATAACACTAGATTTTCTGATGCTGGTAATTTATACGTTAATAAATCAAGACTAAGACTTCAACTTAATTCGTTTTCCATTTTCGGAGCTAAGCTGTGGAATTGCCTGAAGCCTGAACTGCGTAAACTTAGGAAAAAACCCTTCAAAAATAAACTTCATCAATTTTTGCTTGCGGTACTTGGTAATGAGGATGATTATGTTGATGTCTCTACGTTAATGTTAAAAATTACTAATTATCATTAATTAAGCTCTAGTAGCTCTTATTATTTATTTCTTATGTTATGTGTATTATTATAGTTCTTGCTCTTCTATGTAAATTCTAGCTATCTGTGAATATATGTGTGTATCTATTTCTATTATTATTATTATTATTATTATTATTATTATTATTTATTTATTTATTTATTTATTTATTAAACACTGATGTAATTTTATTGTAAATTATACAATCCGCCCCGATTAGCTTTGCTATTTGCGGGTTGTATAAGATTATAAATTCTGTTTTTATAAAATTAATTTAATAAATGATGATGATGATGATGATGATGATGATGATGATGTTTTCCGTGTACCTATTACGAGTTAAAAAAACCATTTAAAATGGGGGGTCACTTTGCTTGTTTCTTCGCAACATGATGATAAATGGATGGCAAAGGGGCTATTTTGGATTCAAAATGAACATTTTCTGCAAAAGGACTAGGGCGAGTTCCAAAACAACACCTTCTTAACCGAGAAGAGTTATCATGATTGCACTTAAAAGCTCTTGAACAGTAAAAGCGGCCATTGTTGAGTCTCTTCAGATCGCCGGCGTGAAACGCCACCATCTCCGAAGTCGCAATGTTATGCGCAGTGTGAGATGCGCACTGCAAAACGAGGGAATCACCTTAAGTGGTGCACCCGTTGGCCAAAATAATGTTCGAAGCAGAGCCATCCAAGCATATGTACATGTATTTGCTTCTATATATCAGGCATGGCGTGACCCTTTGTGGGTCACATTGTCACAGAACCGTTTGTTTGAGGTTAGCAGATAGAAATTTAAATTTTTAAGAGGGAACTAAGTTAGCTTCAAATTTTATAGCATTGTTGCTAAGAGAAGTTTCAGGTTTTCAAACACTGTTTTGCAAGTGTAGTATTTTCAGTGAGGTGCACAAGGGTGAACGAACTTTAATGGGCATTGCACATGGGCAACTCAGCCACTAACACATCCAATAATGATGAAGGTGCAAGCTATTGTTATAAAAGGTGCAAGCTATTGTTATAAAAGGTGCAAGCTATTGTTATAAAAGGTGCAAGCTATTGTTATAAAATTTAGGAACTGGTGAAGAAGAGGACATTAATAACGCTGGCATTTTGTATAAGTTTTTTTTTCTGTTGACAAGAAGGAATCTCAAAGTAAAATACATTAATTTTTAAAAGAACATTTAACAGGCTGTGCTTGCTTATGTTAGCTTGAGATTATATACAAAACCAAAGGAATAGCGAACTCATCTTAACCTTAACAGACTTCAACTGACAACAGGGCCTCGGCTGAACTCCCACCTCAATCAATCTATGACAACATTTAACTCGGAAATCTGCCCAACTCAATTGTGCATGAAGCCGCCAACGAAAATTCGATCACGCAAGAACAAAAGACTGCAAACAAGTTTTACCACTGAAATACCGCTATTTTGAAAGAAGCAAAGGTGTACACGATGCTGTTGCTATAAAAAAATTCATTGAGCAAGTAATGGAACGAGACATCTTCGGCCACCATTTTGTTTGTTATTATGCTCGCGTGCGTGCCAAATAAACCTGGGCACAAGCAAATTATCAACCAATCAGACAAAATAAGTCTCCCTTGCTTGTAAAATGTCATAACCTTTGCTTGGCACCTATTTTAGACAGATGATATAAAACAAACCAGTCAAAATAAGAAATCTTTACAACAATAAACTGAACTATTTAAACTAATTTGACAAACCAAAACCTCGATAAAATTAATCGTAATCATAACACTGGAGTTCTTCAAAATGACAGAACCGTTTGGCAGCAGTCAGTGTTTCCTGCTTCTTTGTAATATTTATTCAACGCAAGATCATGTACATGCAAAATGACGCAAACAGCCACTCCAGTATGCATTGCCTTTGCTACATATTAAGTGAAAACTGTTGAATGTAGTAGCAAATATAGAATCTAATTGATGCCACAGTGAACGAGCCAGAAGCGAACGAACGAGGCAGCTCTCTAATCGGGAGAAAAACACGTTAATTTTTTTCTTCAAAACGCAAGGAATTGTGGTTATGCGCTAATGAAGGAATTAAGATGCACGGTATAATCTTGTGTAAACCAGACACCTGGTGGCGTTTATGTGGGATTCTGTTGTTTCTGTAAAATGTGAACGTTCAGGGGCACCCAACGTCAATTTTTGGAAAATATCTGTTCGGAAGACGACCTGAGATCTAGAATTTTCGGAACATTTGTTGTAAAATTTCTTGGTTACCTGCCTCTTCGAACATCTGAAAAATGGTATAGTTGCCCATTTTTTACCCTAAAAAGGTCACTTAGAACTTTTGGAAGCCTTTTTTCTGGCTGAAATTTTCGAAAAGGCAAGTTTTGATCCCTATAATTTTCGGATCACTAGACTTTCAGCTAGGAAATCCGAACAGATGAAAAATTTTTAGGGGATAAAAATATGCCTATATCTGCCATTTAAATACTAAAATACTTTTAACAATGCTATGCTTAAGTGGCTTTGAACTATATTTTCGTTGGGTGACCCTGAACGTTGGTTGCAAATTAACACTCCCAGTTGCTTGATCGTGCTTTTAGAGATAGCTCACTAATAGATAGGCTGAGAGGTAACTCAACAGTGGGCCAGTGGACCTGCCTTGGACTGGAACTTCCAACCTACAATTGGCGACAAAATTCGTTGAGACAGTTGCCAACAGAGCACACTGTCAGCCACACATTCATTGTTTGCAAAGAAAACTTGTTCAGGATACCCCTCCCTCTCCCCCCTCCCCCCCAATCAATGTTGTACCGCTGTTGACAAGGCTCATAGAAAACAGGAAAGAACACAACATTGTCCTGGGGGTGTGGGGGAGGGGGCCATTTTCGCACAGAGCTTGAAATAGACCCTAAAGGATAAGATTGTCTCAACAATTTTGACGCCGATTGTAGATATGGTTATTTAAGTTAAAATTGTTCCTCTATTTTCAAAATCTTGATTAAGATGCACGTGTTTGTTGTGTTCATTAGTCTTTCTATTCCTGATTTTAATTTATGTGACTGTATATTTGTAAATATTCAATGATACTATTATTTCATTTTTAATATAATTTAGGCTAGTGATCACCGGTTTACACCAGCAAATCCTTTGATTTGGCTGATGGGTCTTTTATCAGTCGAGATTTATAAAGATGTTATTATTAAATGTCACTGACCCTTGAAGCCGACTGATAGTCACAAGGGACGTGAAAAAAGCGCTAAGGAAGGTTATTTAATTAGTGTGACGAGAATCGAACATTTCCTTTGCGACTTCGAGCGTTTTCGTGAATCAATCTTTTTTGTAATTGCTCACATTCTACTACATTTTCATGCCATTTTGTCAAAGACGAATCGAGAATGCAGGTGCATTTAGTTTCTGTTAAAAGGACTAGTTTGCTAGTAAAATTCAGATGACATTTTTCGCCCTTTCTAAGAAAATGAAAGAGATCTCTTCGAAAATCTTCCGGCAAAAGAAGTTCATCCTGTTCAATAAAATTTCAGCCTAAAATTTTCAAATATCCTGTTGAATGGAAAGTGTTCGCAAGTTCGTTGTGTCCTTATTCCCACGTGTGTCATTTGATTGTGCAAGTTGATTTTATATGATACAAAAATTTGGTTATATCAACGGAGTTGATAATGTAAATTGGCCACCGTACAGAGATTGTAAAAGCTGATACCTTGATCAGATTCAAACACCTCATCAGATTCAAACACCTCATGCTCCTTTGTTGACATTTGTTGGCATCAAATAAGACCTTTAGTTGATGCAACAGTGCTTTCACATACATGTACAAACACAGCTACAGTAGTTGATTGTTGACCAGCAGAGCAAATTGTTGTTGAGGGCGAAACTCAACGTTGCAAAATGGTGTGACGAACCCTTAGCGTGCAGATTCCATTGGCGAAAAGTTGCGTTGCGCTTGTTGTTTCATAATGAACCAAAATATATGTCATACGCGTATAAGGCCATACACGTCCACGTATTGACATGGTTATTGTTTAAGTCAGTTGTAAAAAACAAGGGGCATTGCAGTTGCTGTAAGAATTGGTGGTTGACTTGCACCGAATGTCTGTCGATCCTCCTCTGTTTCTTTGTTCACTGCTGTAGCATGACACAGTCAACAAGTGTCTTGTATCGCCCAATCCTCTTTATTAATTTTATAATGATAAGGCTCATGTTAAAGGGATAAAGGGACATATGTGATGCAATTTTAGGTAATTTCATGAGTGACAAACTGCACAAGATAATATAATGGAACATCTCAATAACCGCAACAAACTGTAAAGCAACAAAAAAAGAATTACAATAAAGCCAAATAGATACATGGATAGAAAAAATACAAGATTGAAAATGATTTCATTGAGGGAATCTTGAAACAATGTCTGTGTTTTTCTTACAGTGAGTGATCTTTGTGTTGTAATGATAAATATTATTTTATTATGATAGGAATAACTTACGGTTATTCCTATTTGCCAGATTTGCCAGAAACACCCCAAAAAAGAATGTGGCATAGCCCTTTAAGTTGAGGTCAAACATATAGCTGAGCACAGATGCTCTACTAGACTGTCAGTTTGACAAGTATTGAAATCAAATGTAATAGAGCGTTTTTACATGACGTCACGGCGGCCATGATGGTGTACCAAACGAATCCCCTGGGAATGGAACTCTATTTTTATGCAAATACTTTCTCTTGTTTCAGTAATCTAATATGGTTGCCAGTCACGTGAGTGAAAATGCTCTACAGGCCATTTTCAAAATATTAATATTCAGCTTGATAGCGAGGCAGAGAGGACAAAAACAACAGAAACAAGTTGCAATGAATGTGAAAGTTATTAACACATTAGGCCACTTTCCTTTGTCTTTGTCTTCTAAACCTCTCTCTCAAGCTGAATTCGAGGGTGGCCTATTGAAGCAAGTGAAGTCAGTTCAAATGTTTCTTTTTGGGGAAGTAAGAGATATCGTTGTTAGTAATACAAAATCAAACCAATTACGTAATTTAACATTGCTTTAAAATGTCCAAAGGACATTGGGCAAAAACGGTCAAGTAATGGTATGTGGAGATTACTTTTGTGGTTGGTGA
>NW_027179695.1:835000-850000 GCF_036669935.1 Montipora foliosa | reverse complement strand
CTGGTGATTGCATGTCAAATCATTTGTCATATGGTGTTTTCACAGTGACGTCATCAAATCGCAAGGTCTTCTGAATTTTTATCCAGACAATGTTGAAGATGACCTAGAGTAAATATTTGTTCAAGTTTCCAATTCCGTGACGTCTTTCGTTTCGAAAATACAACATTCTGAAATCCCGAATTGTCTTCTTGCGTGACACCATGAGCTATTTGGTTGAAAAAATGTCTAGCCGTATTATGAATCTCAGCAGTTTGAGCGTTTCAAGTACATTGGGAGATGTGTTCATACACATTTTTTTTTTCATTAGGTGAAAGTAGTGAGTGAACTCCTGATGTTTTGTTTCTTTTCGGCTGCCATATGATCCACCAACATGGCGTCTCCATACAACCTCTATAAGTTGCCCGAAAGGCTTCAACAAGCACCCTGCAAGCAGAGCCTCCTTTTGTCTTTTTCTTTACTGAGGAGGAGAAAAGGAGGCTCTGCCCGAATCGCGTCAACTCTTTGAAGCTGCCGTAGCCCGAACTTCTGGACTAATCAATCTTGTTTTATCTCGTCAAACCGGTTTTTCCAGTGCGAGCGTCAATTTAGTGACAAAACCGATGGTTATAATTGAGCCCGCTGTACCATGAAAAACCAAGATGGCGGCGAGATCTGGCTTATTAGGCTTGGGTTCGAGACTGCATCCTGGCAACATGCAGCGCATACTCAATAAAGATCTTACTCGATTCATGCTGAGTCTATCTCGAGAATGCCAAAATCGAGCAAGCAAAAGAAAGGCTCTGCTAGTAGGGTGTTCAACAAGTAACTCAGAAACGATGTACTGCACAGACCTGAGAATTGTAAAGGTGATTTATGAATTTGTCTACAACATTCCAAGCTTTTGGCTTTTTTCATTAAACGGTTTCGAATTTATTTTCTTGTTGCGTGACAGTGAAAACACACCATTAATATCACAGTACTAACTGCAGATAAATGGATATCGATTACAGTAATTTTAATTATTATTTTAATTATTAGTTATTGATAACACAAAACGTAAAGTTCTCTTGATGAAATTTAGTAGTAACATATTTCTTGAGGTGAGAATTTTAATAAAAAAAGACATTTCAGTTGTAAATAACAGCAGTTATAAGTTTTGAATGGCACGTTTATTTATCGATAATGTCCCGTCAAAACAACAGTGCAATGCAATCCAATGCAATCTATTTGATGATCTCGTCTCTATCATGAAAAAAACATTGTACTCCCTATGCGCATAACTCCAAGATCCAGTCCAATCAGGGAACGGCACCACAGTAAAAACGCATGGCGCATGCATGCGTATTATTTACCATGAGGTAGACCAAAGGAGCCCTTGCTAGTTCTAATCCAATTCATCCATGAGGTGGCTCACAGGAGCCTTTGATCACTGGTTTTGGAGACACTGTGATCACACCAACCTGTGAAAGATTTCCGTTGAAATGTGGTTAACGTCCACAATGTTCTTATCTTTAGGTACAAGCGAAGAGGTTTTTGAGCCGGCAAATAAGCAGAGAAAACTAAAGGAAAGTCAGTGTGAAGGTTTGTTTATAGTACAAATGTGATGCATAGAGAGTACTAATTTAATGTCGTCTTAATTTTGTGCGCTGTATTATTGGTCAAATTTTTGAAGCATACTTAATGCTTGTGTGACTTAAAGGCCTTCACCACACTAAAACAAATAAAACAAAGGTGGTTATGGCCTTCGATTGCAACTTGGGATGCTCTGCCACTGAGCTATGAGAGATTCCTGGGAGTTTGAGACCATTGATCTAGGCTCATGTGACAAACATTTTGTATGCTGAAAGAACTGAAATGTCAAATGGTTCCATGGTGCAATGACATTTAAGGAGTTGGTATAAATTCTAGACAGCTTCAAGACGAAATATTTACTAGTGGAAATGGCATTGACTATTTACAAAGTTTTGTTTTATTATTATTATTATTATTATTTATTTGTTTATTTATTGTTATTATTATTACTTCAAGCGCAATTACAAGAGCGATAGAAACAATTACAAGGGAGATACAAACAATTACATAGTTAATTACTAACGCTTACGCTACCCACTGACACTAATTACAAATTTACAATACATTACATTCACGGTCAGCTAGATCTAATTAAGGGTCTTCTTAATAATACAAACCATATAGTAATTTGTACAGATACTATATATCTGTTACACTGCTGCAACCGTATATATAACTATATACCTGCTACTTAGCTATTGAGGAAATAAAAATTATGACAACATGTTTTGCCATTTTTTGTAATGAATAGATTCTTTTTTATTCTTTTTTGCAATTGAAAATTCTAGTTTATCGGAAATATCAAAGAGAATTGTTATCTCATCAAGCTTATCCATTTTCATATTATAAGCAGCTGATTAGAAGATGCTCAAAAAGTGCACATCGGAGAAGGAACTAAATTCATTTTATATAGGATTCTATTAGTGTAGAGAATACGGTTTAGGATTTTGTATTGAAAGGCTCTCGTTCTGGTGTCAACAGTGACTCTACCGAGTAATTGATAAATACGTTTCCAGTTTATAATACCAGAAATGTTATATCAGGAATTAAACTTAGATTGGGCAGTAGGAGGAATCTGGATTCGTTTGACCAGGGTGGAATAGATTGATTGATTTTGAATTCATCGTAGTTACGTCTTGAACATCATCGTCTGAGACGATTTTGTCAATTTGGTTGTTATTATTCTCTCCATCTTTAAGGAGCAGATTCCAATTTGGCGGAATGGCGGAAAAAATGCCTTGTAGGAGGGAGGAGGTAATCTGAGAAGGAGAGATTCCTCCCTCTAAAAGCATCCCAGCTTTTTAACTTAGAGTTGTTTGAGAGAATATCTCCAAGTTTCACAAAACCTACTTCTTTTATTCTCTTATTGTATATTGATTGCTTGTTAATCAAGAGGTTCTGGTTGTTCCAGATGATCTCATTTAAAACGTCCTGTTTTGTAGCTATGATGTCATGATGGCCATTGAAGTCAGACCAAGCTACAAGACATTCTTTATAAAAAAAATGGTAATTTGCAGGGTAGGCGCGATGGATTGAAATTGCACTCAAGCAGAAAACTAGTTCCTACGTTCTTAAAATAGTGAGACAAGAAAACTTCCCTAGGGCTAACATTATCATCTAAATACCTTTTAAGACACACAATTCCTTGAGTTTTAATTAAAGATTCAGGGCGAGGCATTTTGAGGGCACCATCTTGATATTCACTAGTTAAGGCTAATCTCTTGATTTTGTCTTTGCCTCTGCACACAAAATTGAATATCACAGAATTTATGTTTTTAATTATATCCTTATCAAAGGAAATAAGAGAGGGTCGAGACATAAACTTAGGCATAGCGAATGTTTTGACTAATTGAATTTTACCAATTAGTGTTAAGTTTCTCCATTGCCAGCAACTTAAAGACTTTTTTGATGACATTAAAGTTAAATCAAAGTTGAGCTCTTTACTTTTATACTGATCATAAGTAAAAAAGATATCCAGTATTTTAATAGGCTCGTTCACCTTGTTTATATCGAGAACTTCGTGATTTCGATAAGAACTTCCTAACCAATAGGCTTCTTTTTTGTCCTTATTAAGTTTAAGCCCTGAACATTTAACCATATGTGTTCAATAAGGAACTAAGAGAATCATAAGATTCTTTATCACGTAAACAGTTTCTGAAGTCATCGGTGAAGGCGATGCATTTAATTTCTTTGTCTTCTACTACTATGCCTTTTATATCTCGATTCTGTTTGATAGCGGCTAATAGGGTTTCCAAAGCTGAAATAAATAAATAGGGCGAGAGAGGATCTCCCTGTCTAACCCCTCTTCCGATAGAAAAAGCGGAGTTGCTACGCCATTATTCATAATTCAACTTGATATATTAGTATAAAAAAGACGTACCCACTGAACAAAGGATTCTCCAAAATTGAACGTGTCCCCAGGGGCTCTTCTCGCCCCACTATGCTTTTCTTTGTCGCCATTTTCTTTTGCCGGTTTAGACTTCCCCTTGCCTCCGCGATCTTCCCCTGGGTCTCCGAGGATGATTAAGACCTTTTTTTTAGACATGCATACATACTTAACAGAGATTTTAATACTTTCCCTTATTATTTATCAATTAGTTTTTACCACTCTGTATATATATATTCTTAATTTATTAGTCCTTGCCATATTTTTAGTTAGATATTTATCTATTATTTCTCGTGTTTATAACTTAAGAATGCGCATCTGATCATAGTCAGGTAAAGATGCGCACTAGAAATGAATAAATTCTTCTTCTTCTTCTTCTTCTTCTTCTTCTTATTATTATTGTTGTTGTTATTATTATTATTATTATTATTATTATTATTATTATTATTATTATTATTATTATTATTATTATTATTATTATTATTATTATTATTAGGGAGCGTTGTCTTTTACAAGGTTGATGTATTCTTGATCTTCTAACAGGCTAGAATTCAATTTCCAATATGATGGTCCAGTTGGTTGCTTTTCAACACTGTTAACCTGGAGCACTATAGCGGCTTGGTCTGTGTGACGAAGCAATGAATGTAGCGGTATTGGAGGAACTAAACTATATTTAAACTGTTCAATAAGGGTTACAATGGCGGTCAAAAGGGAAAAGGCGAAAACGTGTTCGGTCTTAAAGACGTAAGCAATCACGGGATCTATATACAGCCACGACTGCTGACCGGAAATCACCGTGCATAACAAATAAGAACTAACAAATATCAACAAATCAATTAAACATTCAGAGCACTGTTCAAACTATTCCACATCCTCCGGGGGCACGCAAATGTCCTTAACCCAGTCGGCAATTCTCCTGATAGCCCGTCGTGCAGCATCTCTTTGTGGTCTTCTCACAGCGGGTGGAGTTTGTACTGTGGCAGCTCTGTTCGCTGTGTGACTCACCTTCTTGGCCTGAATTTCTAGAAGGGGCAATTTTGTCATAGGGTAGTTTGTTGTTCCATTGGCGGAACGTACAAGTCCATCGTGACCTTTGTTAATGGATGTGACAAGTGCTAGTTTCCAGTTTACTCTCGGGCTGTCATCATGGATGAGAACTACATCGCCAACCCTCACAGATTCGGTGTTGACTCCGGATCTTTTGTGAAACTCTCGAAGGGAAGTGAGGTACTCGTGACGCCAACGTTGCCAAAAGTGTTGAATCAGTAAGGTGACACGTTTTGCTTTCCTCAGGAAATCTGCGTTCGATTGGTAGGTGGGATCACTCACTAGCTCTCTACTAGCGGATGTGGAAGTGACGTTATTCGTCGACCATAAAGTAGGTGTGACGGGGCTAGTGCCTCTGCATCCTTAATGTCTGAAGAAACATAGGTCAGGGGGCGGTCGTTGAGAATTGCTTCTACCTCGACAACAATTGTTTGAAGCGTGTACAAGTTGACTGCAGCTCTGCCGAACACTTTCTTAACGGTGGATTTAGTGAGACCGATGAGACGTTCCCAAAAACCCCCATACGAAGAGGCCCTCTAAGGAATGAACTGCCGTTCAACGCCTTCCCTTGCAAGTGTTTCCTTGAGTGCATAAGATTCAAACAGTTCCTTTAGTTCATTGTTTGCTGATAGAAATGTTGAAGCATTGTCATATTAGTTTCCTTGGAAGAGATTTGCGACTTGCAAACCTGCGAAAGGCGAGTAAGAAGGCTTCAACAGTCAAGTCTTCGACAACTTCAAGATAAATAGCTCTAGTTGTTGGGCAATTAAACAAACATATGTAGACCTTTGTTTCAATCCTAGCGTTTCGAACATGCAGGGCTTCAGTGAAGTCCACCCCAGTGGCGTCAAAGGGCTGTGTTTGTTGCATTCTTGACTTGGGAAGGGGTGGCGGGTCTGGTGCTTTGTAGGCTGCTCCTGAAACCCTTGTGCAGGTTACGCCGTTGTCAATTAAGGTTTTGACGCGTTGTTGGCCAGAAGGCACACATGTCCAATATACATGAACTGAGTCGGGTCGTCAATTGCTGTTGACGGCCCGACTCACCGGATGTCGGGTCGTGAAGTTGAAAAAGGAAGTAAGCTTTACTGCCGGAAGTCGAACTCCTGGGGCACTTCAAACAAATATCTCGACGGATTGTGACGATCCGATCAGGTCGTGACGACCCGTCATTTGAAAAGTCGAACCGACTATTGGAAGTGTCAGATGGCGAGAGAAAGAAAAACTTCAATGAGCAAAGGAGGCTATGCTGCTCAAAAATGTTGTATGCTTCGTTCTCAGACGGTAGGGACTAAAATGTCGATATACGCATAGAAAAGTATTAACATCGACGAGAACAGCATTCACAAATGTTGCGAATGTGTCCTTAATACCCTGACAACATGCTGTTTAGAAACAGAAAAAATGACTGACTGTAATAGCGCTCCGAAATGTTGAATGCTTCGTTCTTAAAGCGTCACGAAATCGTCGTACACTTCCTCAAAACATATAGTGACTAAAATATCGATATACGCATAGAAAATTATAAACATCGACCACAACAGCAATCACAAATGTTGCGAATGTGTCCTTAATACCCTGACAACATGCTGTTTAGAAACAGAAAAAATGACTGTCTCTAATAGCGCTCCGAAATGTTGAATGCTTCGTTCTTAAAGCGTAGCGATGGAAGTGTCAAATGGTGAGAGAAAGAAAAACTTAGATGAAAAAGGGAGGCTGTGCTGCTCAAAAATGTTATAAGCTTTGTTCTCAAAGAGTAACGACTAAAATATCAATATACGCATAGTAAATCATAAACATCGACCAAAACAGCATTCATGCTTTGTTCTTAAAGCGTTGCGAAATCGCCGTACTCTTCCTCAAAACATCCAAGCGTAGCGAAAATCGCCGCAAGCTTCCTAAAAGCAACCAAAAATGGTGAATGGTTCGTTCGTTCACGGCGTAGCGAAATTAATACCCTGACAACATGCTGTTCAGAAACTGAAATAATGATTGACTGTAATAGCGCTCCGAAATATTCAATGCTTCGTTCTTAAAGCGTAGAGAAATCGCCGTACGCTTCCTCAAAACATTCAAGGGCACCGAAAATCGCCGCAAGCTTCCTAAAAGCATCCAAAAATGGTCAATGGTTCGTTCGTAGCGAAATTAATACCCTGAAAATACGCTGCTTGGAAATGTTGTATGCTTCATTCTCAAAGAGTGGCGGCTAAAATACCGATACATGCATGAACAACTATAATCTTCGTCCACAATAGCACTCACAACAAATGTTGTGAATGTTTCATTCGTAGGTAGCGAAATTAATACCCTCACAACATGCTGCTCAGGAATGTTGTATGCCTCGTTCTCAAGGAGTGGCGGCTTAAATACCGATATGTGCATGAACAACCATAAACCTCGTAGCACTTACAAATGGGTGAATAATTTGTTCGTTCGTGTTCGTAGTGACATATATATTCTGACAACATGCTGCTCAGTATTAAATTTTTTATTTGCCGTTTCCAAAGAGTAGCGACTAAATACTGATACGTGCATGGACAATAATAAATGTCACTATAAATAAAAGAAAAGAAAAGAAAGGAGAGCATCGCAGTTGCGTAGAATTTTTCGTTTGTTTTTAGAAGAAATAATACCCTTACTACAATTGTATGCCGTCGACTAAAAAGGATGTGTGGAAACAATCGAAAGACCGGTTACAATAGAACTCACTGTTGTTGAAAGCGTCGTTTTGACGTTTAGAAAGCGTTCGGTCCAAAATCGTTCAAAAAGTGGTTTCCTTTTTTTCTGAAGTGTCACAACGATACACGGAAAGACCTTGTACAAAAGGAGAGCATACCTATAACGTGTGGGGTGATAACTACTTGGTCACGACTTTTAGAACGTGTGGAGCCGTTTGTTTTTGTTTTTTTTTGGGGGGGGAGGGGGATCCGGCGATCAGTGAGTGTCTTGTCTATCCTGGCGGGTCCAGTGGAAGACCGTTCAGGTACAGATACTTCAGGTAATCCCGGTCGTAGTAGAACCAGACGTGTCTCTTTGTATCTGCGTTATTGAAGATAAAATATAGTTGTCTTGCCTGTTTCTCCGCCAACTGTTTGTCACTCATTTATAACCCTTTCAAGAAATTCGCATCTTTTGTATACACCCGTCAATAACTTATGGATTTTGCTTTCTGCTCTATACACACATTCAGCGCAAGACACATGGAGGATTATACCAGCGGAAAACTGAATCCTGCTACACCAACAAAGAAAAGAAAGCATTCCCCTGCTGACAATGAACCCAGCACTTCAATCGATTAGAGGAAGTCAGTGTCGAATATACCCCCCCCCCCCCCCCCCCCCCCCAGCTATCCTGTGTCTTTAAAATGTTAAATTTGTGTTTCACCTTAGAGGCTAGCGCTTCAAAATTACGCGACGATTGCAAACTAACATACATATGAATAACGAAACAACTGTGTCCCGGTGGATTGACATCACCACCTCGAATGACGGCCCGTCACGAGCCATCAACATTTTTAGCCGGCCTCATAGCCTCCAGTATCTTCACATACACGATCTTTTTTTAAGTCTCTCACCACCTGACATTTCCAACAATCAGTTCGACCTTTCAAGAAACGGCTCGTCACGAACTAGACGGGTCGTCACGACCCGTCAACATTTTCAGCCGGCCTCACCGCCTCCACTATCTTTACAAATACACGTTTTTTTCTAAGTCTCTCACCACCTGACATTTCCAAAAGTCGGGTCGTCTTTTCAAATGACGGCTCGTCACGAACTAGACAGGTCGTCACGACCCGTTAACATTTTCAGCTGGCCTCACCGCCTCCAGTATCTTCACAAATACACGTTTTTTTCTAAGTCCCTCACCACCTGACATTTCCAATAGTCGGGTGGACTTTTTCAAATGACGACTCGTCACGAACTACACGGGTTCTTACGACCCGTCATCATTTTCAGAAAGTTCCTCGAACCTTCTTTAAAATCGCAACTTCCTGTTACTTTACTTCCGCAAACACCACGACCCGACTTAGGCTTGACGGGTCGTTTTCACCAAAAAGTCGACCCGACTCAGTTCGTGTGCATTGGACAACCCTCCCAGAAGGAACCCAGTAACTTTGACACAAGGCGGTGAGTGTTGAGTTGACACCTGCATGAAGCTGCTTAACGTGGGTGGAGTGAATTACTAAGTCTGTGAAGTGGTCTTTGCTTGGTAGCAACAGAGGAAATTTGGCGTTGTCACTTAAGGGGGTGTTGTGTATCCTCCCGCCACAGAGTAAAAGACCACCGTCATCAAGGAATAGGCGAAGCTGATGTACTAAGGTTGTACGGTGTCGTAACTTTGAAAGGAGGTTGTCCACGTCGGCATGAAAAACAAGGGATTGACGATTCTTCACCCATTTTGTCATGGCATGATCATATTCCACAGCTGTGATAGGACCTTGTTGGCTGTGTCTCTTCTGGAAACGCTGGACAAATCTGAGAACATAGGCAGTAATTCGAAGAAGCCGTGGTAAACTGCTAAAATCCGATGGATTGATCAGGTGATGAAGGCCTTGCTGTTGAGCTGGAACCGTGCTGTTTGTAGTAGACTCATCAGTAGAGGTTTCAGTGGTCAATAAGTGGAGAACCTCTGTAGTAGGCCGTGAAGGCCACTGTGATGTGTTTGGTAACCATTTAGGACCATACTTCCACAGTGAAGAGGTCGTAAGTTGATCTGCTGTTATCCCTCTTGTGAGCAGATCGGAGGGGTTTTCGGTTGTGGGGCAGTACTTCCAGCTGGAAATTGATGTCAAGTCTGCTTTACTTCTTGGATGCGATTGCTGATGAATGGCTTGAATATTTTGGTGCTGTTAAGCCAATGAAGGACGATCTGGCTGTCAGACCACAATGTGACCCTTGTAACTTGCAGTTGTTCTTGCAGATATGATGCCAAACGTGCAGCTGTCAGAGCTGCCATAAGTTCAAGTTCTGGAAGGGTAAGTTGCTTCCTTGTCGGAGCATCACGCGACTTTGTCATGGCAAGCGACGATTGGTTTCCACGTACTAAATAAGCAGCGGCTCCATAGGCTTTCTGGCTTGCGTCCGCAAAAACGTGTAGTTCTGTGTCGTTGCTGTCAACACAGACATCAGAAGTGACGTAGCGACGCGGGAACTCAAGTTGGGTTGCATCTCCTATCTCCTTCGCTAGAACACACCATTTTTGATCAAGAGAGGGTGGAAGTGGTTCGTCTCAATCTATCCCTTCCTGCCGCAGTTCTTGTATCAGAATCTTGGCAGCAGCTGTGACCTGTTGGAGTAGGCCGAGTGGATCAAAGATCTTTGCTGTTTCTTGTAAAGCCTCTCTCTTGGTTGATAACGGATGGATAGAAGTTGTTTGCTTATATGAGAATTTTTGAACTCCATGACGTGAGATTAAAACCCACTGGTGACATTGTGTTCCTGGCATCTTGATAATAGTTATCTGTTGAACCATCATCACTTACTCCAGAGGCGAGGTCGTCCACATACAGATTTCTTAACTATCTATGCTGACTTGGTCTGTAGACTGTGTGAGGTGTTTGTTGAGAGTGGCATTTAAGATGAAGGGGGAGCTTGTGGCACCAAACATAACAGAATTGAATCGGTATACAATGCATTCATTCTCCGAGTCATCTGCATTAGATAACCAGTAGAATCGTGTGGCATCTCGATCGGCTTCATTCAAGGTTTACATGTAAAAATGCCTTTTCAATGTCCACAGTTATGCCATACTGGATGGAGACGAAATCTTAGAAGTATACCAGTAAGGTCATTGAGCAGCGGAGGACCTGACTGCCTGGCTGTAAGCAATCATTCAAGCTGGGTTGATCACCTTGTTTGAAACTGCAATCGTACACGATGCATAGAGGAGTTGTGGTGGAGTCCTTGTGGACAGCATGGTGGGTATGTAGTGTCATACTTGGTTGGTTGTATCTGGATCTTTCACCTTTTCAATGAAACCTCGAGACTGCTGTTCTTGGATGATGTCATCGACAAGTGTAGTTTCTCAGGATTTGCAGCTAGTCGTCTGACCATGGAGCGAGTTCTCTGCTTAGTAATTTCTGCATTTGATGGTAAAGGGGGATGTTCTGGTCGCCATGGCAACCTTGCACTGTACCGGCCGTCCTCCAACATAATAGACATGTCTTGATAATACTTCAGAAAGTCAGGCGTGTCTTCTGAGGAGTTTGGTAGAACACCAACTGATTCAATACGCCAGAAACGTTCCAAATCAAATTTTTCTTGTTGATGCTCGGTCACAACACTTAAAATAGAAGTGTTGAGGTTCTCTGAATGGTTACTTTCGGAGAGGGGGCCCGAGAGGAGATACCCTATCTTTGATTTGGCTGCTGTGGGACCTGGACCCTTGATAACTTCGTTTCCCACTACATCCCAGTAATGATCAGCGCCGATTAGAATATCAACTGTGAAAGTTGAATCATCAACGTTAACGTGTGCTAACGTCAGTCCCCTTAAATGCGGCAAGTCCCTTACATTGGCGCCAGTGTAAGTAGTGAGGGGTGCAGCGATTGTTGGTACAATGATCACGTGAATGGGAATGGTCTCCTCTTGAGTGGTTTCAAGGCAAATGGTAGCAGTGTTAATATGCTTAACAGATGATGTGTTTCCACCGAAAGTTGACAGGGATATTGCCTCTTGCGTTTCTGCTTTCAGATCAAGCTTGGCTGCCACATCTGATGTAAGGAAGGAGCGTTGAAGATCCCTCGGCATACCTTGCAGCGGTTCTATGATTTGCATTTAGAACTGAATGACGATTATGACAGTTAAAGCATGCCCTTGCGTCACGCACAATTGAGTGTCTCTTTTCCTTATCTGTCACAACATTGCAGTCAGTTGGACTGTGTTCACCCTTACAAAAAAGGCGCATTCGTTTGGTGGGGCGATCGCCACTGTTAGAAGCAGAAGCAGAAACAGGTGCACGAGGCCTTGAAGCCGTGAGAAATGTAGCAGTAGTAGCAGTTGTTGAGTTGCCACTGAATTCATAATCACAACAAGTGTTATTTCCTCCCTGTAAGATTTCAATTTCATTCAAAATTGCCTTACGTAAATTATCAAGTTGCCACTCCTTGTTTCCATTTTGTCTTTGCTAGATTTCTCTTAATCCCGTTAGGTAATTTCTACTGAATGATAGGAACAAGAATGTCCCCATAAGTTTCTGTTTTCTTTCCTAGTGTCTCAAGTCCCCTGATGTGGGTCTCAATTGAGTCGTAAAAAAACCTTAAACTACTTAAATGATCGGTGGGTGATGATAGGTTCAGTAGTGCTTCCATGTGTGCGTTGATGATCTTGTGGGGTCGAGCGAACCTCTCTTCCAACAACTGGATACTCTTAGCGTAATTAGCTTTGGTTAATGGCAACCCGGCAATGACTCTTTCAGCTCCGTCACGTGACTACGCTCTCAAATAATTGAACTTTTGGACATCACTGATTGTAGAGTTATCGTGTACTGCAGACCGGAAAGTTTCCCAAAATGATTGCCATTCAAGCGGGTTCCCATTAAACGATGGTAATACAAGTTTAGGAAAACGGTTACTTTTAAATGAATGACTTGTACTCACCGGCGGCGATGTAATCAGTGAATTCTGTGATGAGGCGGATAGATTACAAGAGTGATCGTTACCTGGTGTTTCAGTCGACGGAATTGGGTTTAATTGTTGATTTTCTTGTTCCGTTTGCGACGTAGATGGAATGGATGATTGATTTTCCTTTCCCATTTGGAGTGGTTGTGGTAAGGTAACGCCGGTATCTTGATGAGAAGACGCATGTTGACTAAAATTCTTGTTTGTGAGCTCGGTGAACCTCTCGGTAACGCATACTTTCTCTAAGATAAGTCCATCTAGTTCCTCTGCTACGAGTATATCCTACTTAAGATCCTCAGGTGTTTCCAGCAAAACTACTATCTTGTCGTTAAATTCCTTAAGGAGGCTCGAAATAGTTTCTCCTTTTTACAAACAAATAAACATATTCTGTCCTTAGATACAGTTAGGGCAATCATATCAAGACGACATTTGGCCAGGGTATTAAGTACCTATCGTAGATTTCTCACATTATGTTTTCCTCCAAAATAATGTTACCATGGCAACGATATTAGGCATTTCTTTGAGCCTTAAAATCAACATATGTTGTTCTTTTTGAAGAAACGGGACGGTGAAATTTTCCCATTCACCGTTACCAGATAATGTTAGGAATACTCTCTAAAATATTTAAAATTCAACAAAATCTGTTGGTCAGTTTTTCAGAAAAATAAGTTTTTTTGAATTGTGACGCTAATTTTTTTTTTCACCTACAGAATTTTTTTAAATTTTAAAGACAAACGGTTTAAATTAATCTAAGCTAACATGTAAAAAATGAAAAAAATTCACGTCCAGAAGCAGAGATGTAAACGAGTAAAGTTGCAAAATCAGGAAAAATTAGGGGGTTACAAGATCAGCATTTACGCATGCGTCACCCGCTCATTCGAGTCCGCGCGCGAGTGGAGCTACAGGTCAACACAAATGGATTTAAGCGACTATTAAACCGTTTAAGTTGAATTTTCGTAGTTTTCGTGAATAGGAGATGTCTATTTGTATTCCATGTATATAGGAATTGGAGAAAGGTAAGCGAAATTAGCGGTATTTGTTTATTTCTGGTGACCCATTTGAATCATGAGCTGACGCAAGCAGCTTACGAATTGCGTGTGTGGCTTACGCGCGCGCGCTCAGCTGAAAACCCTTTCGAGCCTCCTTAAGTGTCTCTTTTGCTTTAGCTGGTTGACGAATGACCTGAGTAGAGCGATCTGTGTCTCGGTAATTGTGTCCTTTGCTGTCATCGATTTTCTGTCTCAACTTAGTTACGTGCGCCTTGTGCGCTCTCCTTGACGCTAACAATTTGGTTAATTCCTCCATCCTGGTCCCGGCACCAAAAAAATGTGACGAAGCAATGAATGTAGCGGTATTGGAGGAACTCAACTATATTTAAACTGTTCAAAAGGTGAAAAGGCAAAAACGTGTTCAGTCTTAATGACGTAAACAATCACGGGATCTAAATACAGTCACGACGGCTGACCGGAAATCACCATGCCTAACAAATAAGAACCAACAAATATCCACAAATCAATTAAACGTTCAGAGCACTGTTCAAACTATTCCACAGTCTGTTTTGATGGCTGAAATTAGACCACATCATCTTGAAAATCATCGCTTATTAGCCAATAATCTAGCCGACGTTGGACTAAAGGCTTATTTTGTTTCCACGTGTAGCGCTTTTGATCCGGGTTCCTGAGTCTCCATATATCTACCAGGTTAAAGTCCAACATTAACTCATAGATTTTCGTTACCACGTCTCTTTTTTTCTGTTTTTTCAACTATCTAATTTAAGACTTAATGGTACATTTATATATCACTTCCCATGATGAACTTGTAGTCCCGGTCATAGTCACTCTCAAGTAAGGTAGTCCTGAGATTTTCATAGAAGTCAATGGCCTCATAGGTTTTGTGAGGAGCATAAATATTGATGAACAAAACAGGATAATCTTGAACTAACGCTTCAACGATGACAAATCTGCCATGACTATCTTTCCTGACCGACTTCAAGTCAAATTGCAGGGCCTCACGTATTAACACCAGAACGCCATTGCTATGATTTGATCCGTGCGAATAATACATGTTTCCCGGCCACTGAAATTTCCAACTATCAAAAACATCTGGCGTACTAAGTGTCTCTTGCAAACCTTTCTGGTCCCATGTAAAGATCGATTTACGTTTGTTGAGATCACGAGTTCCTCTAACATTTAAGGATAAAACATTAAAGCAGACGTTATTCATACAAGTAGGTTGATCGATGTTACATTTGTAAAAACTTGATAGTGAGCAGAATATAATAATCGGGTATGGTATCTAACAGGCTGCGATAAAAAAACTACATGGACATAAAACGAAAACGAAGACTGAGGGCGAAAATTGGTGAACAAATCCCACATACCTCTTGCTCCTGAAAAACTGT
>NW_027179695.1:827500-830000 GCF_036669935.1 Montipora foliosa | reverse complement strand
ATTTATTCTTATTGGCTGTACGGTTAGTGAAAATAAAAGGTTTTGGAATTGTCAATGTTTAAAGAACGAGCAAGATATATTTTGAATGCCTCGGCGGTTGGTCGGTGAAATTCAGTGTCCAAAAATGAGTAAGGTATATCTTTGAGTGTCTCCGCGGCTCGTCGGTGAAATTTAATGTTCAAACCAGGCTTTAGAAGATATTTCCCAAAGCAAAAGGGAGAAATTTGATCGGCATGTGATGGAGTACGAAAACAAAGAAGAAAAACAATAGTCTTCCTGTCTTTTGTTTTCGTTCGACACATCTTGAGATAATGAGCGAAGCTCTCGACAGCGCGCGTAAATGTCAACCAATGGAAAAGTTTCCTGATTATGCTTGCTATTTATTATTACAGGCCTGACACTTTTTTGCGACTGTAAGTAACTGTCTGGAGAACAATTGCCATTCTGCGCGATGTGGTGTTTCTGCACTTACCAGAAGTTAATAGAAAAACAAGAAACGAAAAAGCCATATTGAATATGGTCCGAGAGTAACGCCATAACCCACTTTAATGACAGACAAAAAAGGAGCATAGCCAACAGCAAGGATAAATAAACTAGAGATACGTGTAGGCGTACAAGGGTGGGCAGAAAAAAACCTGCCCCCAAAAACCCCCAAGGGAAAACGGGGACAGGGATTCTGGGACGGGCCAGGCTACAATTAGCCTATACTCGGGCCTGCAAAAAACAAAAAATACGGTGGTGTATTGTTAATTTAGCACTAAGCACAGAAAAGAGAGAAGTCTGTCCTCCATCGCCCTTACGTTGCGCTTCTCATGATGTTCGAATGTGTACGTATTGAATACCCGGACCTAACCTACGATCAGGCAAACTTTTCTTTAGAGGGCGGAAAAGGTACGCCTGATACAATTTCTTAACGAGTCGTCTGCCGCCCACCTGTCAAGAGTGATGTTATCATGTGTCATGCTATAAATGTGAGCCGATCAGATTTTACCGGAAATTACCTGCACGTTGCAATTCAAGGAACAAAATAGAACTCTAGCTGGAATGTCTGCGAAGTCAGACTTTATCCATACAATAAAAGCTACTTCTACAAATCCCTTTTGACAGTTGGTGCGGTTTCTCTGTTCAACCCATCAAGGAATAAAGAATTTCAAGGTAAAGTCGGCGAAAAACCGAATACTTCATGTTATCATCAGGAGACATCAAGAGTACAATGAGCTTTATTTAAACTCCATTATTTGAGGTGCCAATGAAAGATGCTAGTATCACTGTAATATGTCTAGTTTTCCAGCAGCAGCTACTCAACTATCATTTTGTGAGCAGTGCGTCCTAAACCATTGCTCAGCGCTTCGGTAAACAATGTCTAATTTCTCTGTCAAGCTCGGCTGATTCCCCAAATGTGGAAGCACTAAAGTTCTACTCGGTTCTTTTTGGAACTTGTTGCTCCCGAATATATTCCAAAGGACTTAACTCAACTACAAACGTTTTCGAGTCGGTGGAAGTGGAACGATGCATTTTCTTCTAGAATGTTCGGGGCCGTAAATAACACTATTGCCAACAATTCTTCGGATACATTCTCTCTGTCCTTCCTTTAAAGATTTTTGAAAAAAAAACTGAAGTCGAAGCAAAAGCAGCTGTAAACTGAGCCTAAACATCATTCCTGTTCAAATCCTTCTTGGTGGCCATAATTTGATCAGCTGTTAACAGATTTTTTTGCAATTCTGTAACCAATCAGAGCAAGGCTCCAAGAGCTCTATTGTTTTTCGGCCAATCAGAGTTAAGTCCAGATTCTGGACTATGCGCAGACAACTCGTTAAGAAATTGTATCAGGCGTACCTTTTTGCGCCCAGTCTAAAGAAAAGTACGCCTGATTGCAGGTTAACCCGGACACAGATTATCTTCATTATAGGTGGTCAGAATGACCACTGGACCATGGAAACGAGGTAAAAATTGTGTATTTATTCCAAAATGGCTAAGCACATTTTTTTTGCTAACCGATGGATATTTTTGCTCTGTATTTGAGAAAGGAAACGCTAATTGAACAGTTTAAGATGAAACTCATCGAAACATCTTTTGCGGAAAAAATTGAAACAGAAGCGAAGGTGAGGTGTGAAAACATCTTTCCAAGATGACCAAACTTTCGTGCAGTGATGCACGTAAAGGTCACTTTGTCACGTGCGCGACACGTGAAGATGAGCACTATTTCTCGACAGTTGAAAATACTTTCAGAAGTACACAAGTTCCTCGAGGATGGCAATACCAAATAAATCCATAGCACGAGAATCAAATATTTAAAATATACCATTAATTGTAATTAAAATGCTCACAGCAATATGCACCCAATTGTCAAAATAAAAGAAGAAGAATTCTCTGTGATCAAATTTTGGAAAGTACTTATCAAAGACACAGTAAGCAAAATCTATTGTGCAACGTCCTTGTACATTACCAGTATGACTCGGGCAGTATTGAATCTGAAAAGTTGTGTTGAACGCTATGACTT
>NW_027179695.1:820000-822500 GCF_036669935.1 Montipora foliosa | reverse complement strand
AACCCCTCAAATACTAGAATTGTTGATATTTATATATCACACTGTAAAATCCTTCACAAGTCCACTGTTATGGGTTATTATAATAGTATTATTGGTGGCACTTTTTTCAAGGAGAGCCACTAGAGAAAAGGATTTCTTAACAAAAGCGCTACATATTATTGGCCTGTAATATTTGACAATATTATTATTAAACTATGTACTGATGATTATTCTGCATTTGATTTAAGGTACTACAGTTCTGCTATTAAAGCAGAGCCAGGAGTTAGTAACACAGTGTCTTCTTGTTGCTGCTGGTAAGATTGTTGATGATGCCTCTGTGAGGGCAGAAAAACCAGCCCCAACTGAAGCTGCAGTTCAAGTCACAGCTGTGATGAACACAAACAGCGCCCAAAATAAACTACGGATAGGTCAACTGGTAGCATGGCCAAAAAAAGATATGGCAATCTTTCAAAGTGAACCTGTTTTATTACACCTTGGAAAACAAAGTGAATGTAAGCATGGAATAAAAACTTCCCTTCAATTTACATACATATATACATGAAGGCTATGGCTGTACTTATTCCTATATAATGTTCTCTTCTATTTTCCTTTACTATTGATAAGAATGTCTGGTATGCCAGCGGTGGATCCAGACAGGCTCAAATGGTGAATGCATGAAAACATGGAAATTTTCTTGTCCATAACAGCAAGAGGGAGGAACGTCATCCCTAGATCCACCACTGTAAATAAGCAGTAAAGCATTAAAACAGTTATACTTTTCAAAAAAAGATGGCACAGCTGCATAGAGCACAACCTATTTCATAATGTTTGGTAACAAAACATATCCCTGCACCCCAGGGATTGAAGGCCACTGGAAATTCTATGGGGGAAAAAACTCAACACTATAATGCTTAAACTTACATTATTTGCTTGGTTATACAATGTACATTGATGAAATGGTATATGAAATGAATCATATATGAACTGGGGATATGAAATCAAGTGAAGCTATGATCTTCGCAGTTATGAGCGCAATTTTTGCAATTGAGTAGAGAAGCCTGAAAAATTCAGGAATAGTTGGTTAGAGCATCGCACTGGAATCGCGAGGTCACGGGTTCAAACCCCGTTGAAGTCCTGAATTTTTCAGGCTTCTCTACGCAATTGCAAAAATTGCACTCATAACTGCGCAGATCATAGCTTCATTGTACATTGTTTATTATCACACTATGACACTACCTTTAATATTTACAAGGTTTATAGCTAACTACAACTTTCATTACTTAACTAACAACATTTCACTTACTGTTACAATTTAAATGTCAATTACTTATTCTCATCCTCACAATATGTAAAGAAACAACAATTATTTAATTTCAAGGGGTAGGGCATATCAAAATATTCCAGTTTTTAATGGCAAGGATGAAGCTAAACTGGAAATTCCATGGGGTCAGGGAGGTGGGCCTTATGGATACTTTTTAAAATCAAAATAATTTATTATATCAGTAAGTTAAATAAATGTATAATTTTTATAATTTTGCTGCCTTGTACATACACAGCGCAAAAGGATCATCCCACATCACAACCTAGCAGAAGTGCATGTCCCACACAACAAGAGTCAGAAAGTCCTAAGACTACTGCACAGAGGGTAAACATCAATAGTTAACAAGGTAAATTGAATAATGTAGATAAAATAAATCAAAAGTCATGAATAGTTAACATATTTATAAATTTGTGCTCATAGATAATGCACTCTCACTGGTTGTTTGTGCAACCCTTTTGCAATTGACTTATGTAGGCAACAGTATAAATAAGAAAAGAAGGCACACATGCATTTATTAATAAAAACTTTGACCATATTAACTGATGCAAACACTCGAGGGATTAGAGTTTGGGAGTATTAAAAAGTAGTGATATGTAAGTAGACACTTGTAAACAGCTTAGGCTCACATAAAATTTCGAATTCTCCACAACTCTCTCTTGTGCTTGGCTATGGAACCATAAATATCACTTTCTTGTTAATTAACTTAAAACATACATGTAGTAAATACAAAAAGATATACAGATTATTGAGGCATGTTGCCATCTACCCTGCCATTGTAATGATAAGGTAAATGATTTAAGTTGCTTAATATTTACTTAGAACTACAGTTGTAGCTTGCAACTATACGCAAATCTGATCCTTGCAAAGTTTTTAAAGTGACAAGTACACTGTAAAAATATTGAATCAGTGATCAGAATATAAGTGTTCATTTTCTTTCTAAAGGAAATCAAGACAGTTGCAGTGATCATGTTGAAAACTATGCAAGACAAATACCTCAGATGGGTCTATTCTTGATGCAGCTGAATGATACAGAGCGAGAAGGAGATGGTACTCGTATTGTCACTAACTGGAAGATGCTTCTTTTTTTTCGATCACGCAGAAAAGGCCAAAAATATGCATTTGAGGCCATGCGATTTATATATCACATAAAGGCACTGTACACTGAAAAAATGGCCCATAGAGCTATGCATGGAAGAGTTG
>NW_027179695.1:770000-802500 GCF_036669935.1 Montipora foliosa | reverse complement strand
GTGTGTAACCGTCAGCGAGTGATGAGAAGGGTTGTTCTACGTTGCGAAAAATAAAAGGTTATGGGCCCAGGACGATGTTGTCGATGTTGTCAACTGGTTGAGTTGAGTCGTGCTTGAGCTGAACAACTCTTGAGTTGAGGTTTTTGAATTTATGACGAGTTCGATTTCAAGTTTACTGTTTAGATGCCTAGTAGCCAAGGGTTACGCCCAGAAATATGGGATTGATTATGATGAAATGTTTTCGCCTGTGGCTCGTTTCTCTTCGATGCGCTTTTTGCTAGCGTTTGCAGTCCAGCATGATTTCCTGATTCATCAGATGGACGTTGAGACAAGAGACAAGGCTTTTCTCAATGGCAAACTTAGTGAAGAAATTTACATGCAGCAACCGGAAGGATACGTGAAACCCGGAGAAGAGCATCTGGTATGCAAGCTGGAGAAGTCGCTATATGGATTAAAGCAGTCGTCCCGGTGTTAGAATAAAGCTTTCAGGGAAAGTGTGGAAAAGGTTAGTTTCACTCAAGCCTCAGCAGATCCTTGCGTATTCATCAGAAAGAAGGATACGCTCACAATCATCGCAATTCACGTCGATGATCTCATGATACTAGCGGAAAACATTTTGGAGATGCAAAGACTTAAGGACAGCTTAAAGGTGCAGTTTAAGATGAAGGATATGGGGGAGCTGCATTACTATGTGGGAGTTTTCATCGTTCAAGACAAGAAAAGGGAGCAAGTCTATCTTCATCAAGGGCAGTATATCGAAAAGATGCTCAAGAAGTTTGCGCAAACAGAAGGGAAATCGGTGTCCACGCCTGTTGATTTGAACGTCAGGCTGCAAAAGAAAGATGGTGTTAGCAGACCAGTCGATACGATCTCGTACCAGTCCATCGTTGGGAGCCTACTTTATGCTCCAATCACAACTCGTCCAGACATCGCACAAGCAGTGGGAGTTGTGTCGAAGTTCTGTGCAAATCCCACACAAAGTCTCTTAACTGCAACAAAACGGATTCTCAGATATCTGAAAGGAACTGTATATCTTGGCCTGAGTTACAAGAAGTGTGCTGATGGAAACCTGATTGGTTACTCAGA
This sequence comes from Montipora foliosa, assembly GCF_036669935.1. Classification (NCBI taxonomy): domain Eukaryota; kingdom Metazoa; phylum Cnidaria; class Anthozoa; order Scleractinia; family Acroporidae; genus Montipora; species Montipora foliosa. Next base: position 801,414 of record NW_027179695.1, on the reverse strand, counting down.
TGCCAATTGGGCGGGTGATGTGGATGACCGCCACTCCACTTCAGGAAACGTGTTTTTATTGGCTAAAGGAGCAGTGAGCTGGCTGAGCAAGAAACAGGCCACCGTTGCGCTGTCGACAACAGAAGCTGAGTATGTAGCCCTTAGTGCGGCCACCCAGGAAGCAATCTGGCTTCGAAGGTTACTCACAGATGTAGGAAAACCTCTCGATGAACCCATCGTAATTAACGAAGACAACCAGGGAGCTATTGCAATGGCAAAGAATCCTGTGGGTCATGCTAGGACCAAGCACATTGATGTACGCTATCATTTCGTTCGCGAAGGAGTGCAAGACGGAGCGATTATTTTAAAATATGTAGCCATTGGTGAGATGATTGTGGACATTCTGACGACGCCGTTACCTAAGCATCCCTTCGAGAAGCTTGTCATCCAACTAGGAATGAAAACTGTCAAATAAGCAACGTCAAAAGTTGGAGTGTTATTATGAAAAAAAACAAAACAAAAACATTTGACGGTTGCAAATTTGAATTTTAATGTATGCAAACTGACACCACTTCTCAGGAATATTTAATTAAGCTTCCCATTGGTGATAGCGTTTTTTTTGTTATTGAAACTATTATTTGATGAAAAGGGTTTTTCTACGTTGCGAATGATGAGAAGGGTTGTTCTACGTTTCGAAAAATAAAAAGGGTGACAATGACAATGACAATGCAGTCATGTCGGGAGACCCAGGGGAATAAAGAAATTTGCGGTTGACAAACTACGGTCTGCCACCCCGTTAAGGCCCAGTTGGTTATCAACGGTCGAAGCTGTGGCCACTTTGGTGATAAAGCACATCCTTCGAAAGCTGTTTTGTTGCAATAATCACCGCCTGACGTTGTTCACAGGACTGTTATTGCGTTGATGATGAGTTGAAATGAAAGTTCAATCTTTGTCAATTGATTCTGATGTGGAATTGTGACCGTGGGAACAATTTATCCAGGAATATTTGTCTCAAATTGGTGGCTCCATTCAGTCTCCGGCCTTGGGATTTTATTAAAACCGTGGACAACCCAGAATTTGAAAAATGACTCAAATCGCGTCGGATCTGGCAAATAGCCACACAGGAAGAACGCTATCCACAATGGCAATAAGGTTAGGCTTTTTAATTGAGAATTTTTTCATATAATTATCTTCTTAAGCTTTTTATCGGGACTCCCATACAAATCCTTATATTTTTGTCGGCCATGCTCACACTGAGCTTGGGGCGCCTGGGGGTAAGACCACTCATTTTGTACTTTAATCCTTTGTCTAGAAAACTTCCAGGTAGAAATCTGTTGAAACATCTCCCCCTCCGCTCAACCATCAGTGACCTCATATTATTTCCAAACGGTAGAAAGTTCTTCGTACGCATTCATGTCAGGCCGAGGTTTGTTTCTTTATTTTCCCACGGCCTCACTCACATCAAGAATGACTCGTCACAAGTAGGGGTGCTCCAAATGGTCACGTGAGCAAGTCGAAATTCAAATGGGATCGATCAGTTTTTTCGGGGTACAGTTTAGTAATTTCGGTAGTATGCTTCTTAAATTACACCCTTAAAGTGGAAATAGAAAAGCCCAACAAGAATGAAAATGCTCCTTAGACATGGCTTTTAAATTTCTACGAACTAATGGGAACGCAGAGGAAGACTGCGGCAAAAGCTTAATCAACCGCTTGGTCACAGCCACAGGACAAGTAACCTTGCGAGGAAAGCAATATGGCCTTCCCTATGCTGATCGTTTTTGTGCTGAGGCACGTAAACTGATATATGATCACTAGATATAGAGATGCGCAAAAAGCCAGCAAAACCAACTAAAAACAGTAAACAAAAAACGAAGATCGGAAAGGGAAGAGCTAGAGGCAAAATGCGCAGCAATCGCCTGTACAGTGCTAACCGGCAGCGGCTCCTTAGGATGAGCTGGGCGTGCAAGCCTTCTTTTGGCGCCTTCTAAAGCAAACCTGACTAAGGGTGGCTAATGGGACAAAGCCTCGATACCAGCCATTGCATGGACCCACTCAATAGCATAAACTGCAGATTCAATAGAAGATAAACTAGTGTTATTCTCAGACAAACGTTCAGCTAATTCAAAAATAAACAATGCAATATGCAAAGGTTTTCTTGGAATAACGGAAACACCAGTCTTCGACAAAGCCCACTTGCGCCACCGCAACCAGCCAGACTTGTACTTCAGCACCGTGGACAGAGCCTTAGCATCTAATTGCAGATCAATGAGGCCTGGAATCATGTCACTCAACGAAGAATCGGTCAATGAGGCTGCTCCAAGCCAAACCCTGGAACTCAGGACATCTAAAAGAAAAGAAAAAATATCGTGAAAATCAAACAACTACTGCACCAATGACCAAAAATACCGATAGAGGCACAAACCACGACGAGACCAAATTAACTTGAAGCACGCCAAATAAGGCTCAAACTATGCCAATTCAGGCTCAAAATATTGCAAATCAGGCTCCAAACACTATCCGTAGCACCACCAACAACTCACCCAAAATCGACATACAAAGCCAACATTCTGAATTTTGGGCAACTGGGAAAAACTAGCACCACCATCCACACGCAAAGCCAATATTCTGAAAAACGAACGGGTGAGACTTGAAGGTCTGCATCTGACCTGGGTCTTCCAAAATGAGGAAAGGCAAACCCAGTTATTCTCTCCACTCCAATCCTGGACCAAGGCATCAACACCGGTGCAACCGGAAGAAGCAAATTTGGAGTTGAACGCGGAAGCTGAGCGTTTTAATAGGAGGCAAAACAGTCGATCGTGTGGGGACCCCATTTGGCATCAACCAGTCGAAACACGGAGGGATTGACCCGCCAATCATCCTTGTCAACGAACCTGCTTCCAATATTATGAGAAAACAAAAACAAAAGATCCTCAGAGCCACCGACTGAAGATGAACCTTAGAGGTACCAACAGAAACTACCTTGGCGGCACTCTGATTGTCGGCAAAAATTTTGACCTTCTTGTGCTTTAGTTGCTCAACAAAAGAAAGCAAAACATGATAATAGCTTTCAGTTCGCGAAAAGTAGAACTTTGACCCAAATCGTCGATCGTGAAAATACCGCTGGCCACAGTGCCGTCGAGGGAGGCGGAAAAGTCTCCGAAGGCTGCGTCGATCGAATCAGGGGGATGCTGAATGGAGTAACCATTAGAAGATTCCATGTTATTAAACCAAAACTTCAATTCGTCTAGCAGATGGGGAGGGAAGCGAAAAGTGTGATCCGAAGCCGACCTAGACTCTATAGCTAAGTACATCTGCCTGAGTCAGAAGACGGGAAATAGCCCCATCCGCCAAGGCAACCGAAATAATGGAACCGGCGATCCTGGCTAATTCATGGTGGGACGATGACTCGGTTTGAAAGGCGAAACTTAGTAGCTGCTTAAGCTTGCAAACCTTCTTTTCGGGAATCCGCGAAACGTCATAGAATTAGTGTTTATCACAAAATCTAGCCACTCGCCCACTTGCATCTGAACCCAGCACGACTTTTTCTCATTAACAAGGAGACCGGAAGAGTCAGGATCCTTTCGCTGAGTAAAAGCTGCTGCGAAGGCGGACGTCCTATTGGGCTGACTACCAAGACCGTCGTCGAGATAAACAAAAGAGTTATACCCCATAGATTGCCAGCGTTTAACTAATGGGCGCAACAATTTGGTGAAGCAAAAACACGCGCTGCTGAGACCGAAGTGTAAAACCGTAAAAGTGAAATATTTAAGTCTGTCGCTAAAGGGCCAAGAAAAACCTAAATACTTCTGGTTTTCTGGAAAAATATCAACATGGTGGTATCCAGATTTGAGATCCCAGGTAAAGAACCAATGCCCTTCCTGAAGAACGAGCGAGCGAAGGTCCTCGTACTTAAACTTAAAACGAACAAGATGGCAATTAACGTGCCTAAAATTGATTATCAAGCGAAGCTTCTTCCCTTCCGCAACCGTCAAAGGGTTAACGCAAAAAGGAAGCTCACTATGCTCCACGATACAGCCATTGTCCAAAAGCTCAGAAATTGCATGAACAACGAAGTCGGGATGTCTAAGAACTGACGAATTATTGCTTAAAAACACGAGGCTGGATAACTGGCAAAAGGAAGTCGATAGCCATATGAAAAGGTATCGAGAGTAAACTGAGGAGGGTCTAAGGTGGATGCCCAAAAACTAACGGAGGAATTTAAACGGTCTTGGGCTCCTGCACAAACATTGCCGGAACAAAATTCATGCGAAAAATCAAATGGAAAGCAAATCACACTCAACTGAAGAGTGAAAGTCCTCTCCTTCATCCAGTCAGGCACAGAGTGGGTTGGTCTTTAAAGAACCGGACGACTTTAAACAAAAGGCACTCAAGTGGCCGAACTCCCCGCACTATAGAAAATCAAAACAAAAAATAGTATAATCAACCTGATTAGCTGGTAAGGGCGAAACAATGAAATAAAGCAAAAACGAAACTGTGCGTAGTAGGCGTTTACAGACCCTAAGGACGAAAACGAATAAACAAGACACTTATGTAACCTTATGCAAAGTGCTTAACACCGCTTTAATACCTGGACACAAGCAAACACCATAATACACCTATTTAACGGTATAAGAGCGTGCAGAAAACAAATATCTGCTAAACTGCGTACCGCAGATATTTTTGCATTCTTTACTATTCTTAAAATCAAAAGGCTCTGAAAAATTCCTGAGCAGTTCTACTTCTTAACAAGAGGATTACACAGTGTATAGATTTACTCTCTCACACGTGAACAGACGTCAAGTTTAATCCCATCGTGGGTCTTAAAAGATGTAGCATTTCAAGACAAGGCGTTATGATTAGGTAGCGTCTTTGTCGACCTTAAATGTCTCTTCAGTCTTGTAAACATTGCCTTTGGGTTGTTACAACATGTGGACGGAGGATCATTTTGATAGCCGTGCCGATCCAAACAGGACATAGCTTTTTATTGGGAGACATTCCTGAACTGTCTATTTTCGGTAATGTTATAACCAGTATGACGTCAATATACATTTATTTAAGTATACACGATTAGAGATGTGCTTTCGTTTTTCGTTCAGTGATTTGAATGCATTTCAAATTGCTGCATTTTCTATAAGGGCTACAAGTTTATTAGTACCGTACTAACAAAAGGCTTTTGGTATGTACTACCCTCGTTAAATGAAGCCGTTACTTACTTCATTTCTTACTTACCCTCAAAGCACAATTTAGAGAGGTTAACCGTTACATTTTGATTGCCATAGGTTTGTTGATGGCATATTTTGCAGTGAAGTTGGCAATATATGGTAAATATCTTTCTTCAAAAAGTATGAAAGTGTATAGGTTTGTTCTAGACAACTTCACTTTAGCACGGTTTCCATGGCAATTGTAAAGGTATTCCTCTTTTTCATATCTCAGTGCTCTCCAGTAAAACGACGATAACGTAAATATTTAAGTAATGATAACAGTAACCTAGAAAACAGATGAATTTTCGGTGGCATCTTGTTTATTGATATCAGAGGCAGCAAAGATTTAGGCCGTAGAGAAGAGTGGCCGGTAGGCTCGCTCCCTGCAAGTAATTTGCCCAGCACGTTTAATGCGGAGTTTTGAGTAGGTTATGGCGCTTTCCTTGAGATTGGGAGATCTCAGGTTCAAGACCCTTTCTAACAACTCATTGGATTTGATTATGGTAGTCCCTAAATCAACTTTTCGGCTGCCCTTGTAAATAGCCGACTGGTTTGCCGGCAGCCACAGGTAACCCAGGCTCAATATTAGTGACAATGTAGAGTTTCTAAGGGGAAATACAAGACCCATACGGAGCGAAGTTCAAGTCTAGAAATTTGTAAAAAACATTGCGAATAAAAATCGATGAAACTTACCACATGGCTTGTTGCAGTTGTCCTTAACACGGAGTTTCAGAAAAATAAGGTCCACTTCCATAAAAAGAAAACGGAAAGGTAGGCAGCTGATACCACCATTTTAGCTCCGATCGCCTCAAATCCAACACGATTTTTGTCGCAAAAACCAGGTAATTAAACGCATCTGGTTCGTAGAATAAGAGATGTCAGGAACTCTGAAACCACTAAAGGTTATCCTGCTTGCTGAGCGAAGACAGCAGGCTCCGTGAAACTCTTACATCGACCTTTCAAAATGAATGTCGGTATGCGCGGAGATCACAGCCTGGTCAGTTTGAAAACGAAGGTTAAACCTGGGGCGCTTGATGACGGGTACAATATGTCCCTGACATATGGCAAGCCCCTGATTCGTGAGTTTACAGGCAAGGGGTTTTTTGGAAATTATGACAACAGATTTCTGGAAGATTTAAGCCTGGTTTTCACTCGCGACGCAAACACAAGCATAAGTAGCTTATGCTAAGTGAAAATGAACGTCGACATAAGCATCAAGATCACCAACGGCATCCGCCATTTTGTTGAAATATTTAGACGCTAGGAATCTGGAACGAGTGCTTTAATTGGCCGGACGTAGCAAATTTCCTTGTGCTTGTGCTTCCATGTTTCGTTTTCACATGACGAAAGCGAACGCAATTATAAGTGCAAGCACAATGAAGGGAAAGGAAAAAAGTTGATGCTTGTGCTTGTGCTTATGCTTTGCGCAAACCTACCAAATGCTTGCAGACAAATACATATTCTCTTTATATTTATGACTCATATATAGTGGAGAAGAAATGAGTGAAGGGGAGTGGTGAAGAGTCAGGTTAAGAAGAAATTGGAGGACATTAGGAGAGAAGAACATCAACGGACACACATTGTTAGACATTAAATTCCTAATCACGACAACGTCGTCTGCACCTGCGGACGCCGCTGCAGAACGAAGGCAGGCCTCATGGCCAGCCGAAAAGCACGTCAACAGGAGCCCTTATGGGCTCCTGATGTCAAGCCCTTTGAGCATCACTTGCAGTCATTATCGATCACGATGGATTGCCGACGGACTCTGAGCCTTATTTATTTTTTCTTATGCCGTGAAGGCTTTGTTGTATCTCTTGAATAACATAGACGTCTCTAAGAATATATCAATAACGTACGTCCTGGGTTTTAAACCTCGTCCTCTCCAGCGACGCATGCGTAGTTACAAGCAAAATAAACAAGATTCCACTTAGTTTGCATGATATGTTGCTTATGTTACGTCGCCAACGCTAATTAAGCAGATGCATTACGTTATCCTTAATTCATTTCTTTTGCCCTAACATATATGGTACTAATGATTAAGATTCTACTGAGTTTGCATGCTATGTTGGTTATGTTTAAGTCGCGGCTAACGACTGCAATCGCCACATACTACTATCTCGTGAAAAAAAAAAAAGAGGAAAGTGTTAATTAAAGAAAAAACACGCGAAAGGATTTAATTTGCAAAGCATGTTTGGATACGTCTAAAATCTTCTTCAGTTACAAAATGATACTGTTTGGATTATACGTTATAACGACCTAGAGAAGAATGTATAATGAACAACGAAATGAACGTGATTAGAAACAGAGACCAAAGTGATTCAGATTGACGTCCTTATAACTTGTTGATTGAGACTAGGATTTTGCCAAGAGCACGCTTCTGTGGCTTGTCATGAGACCTTATGAATTCAGACAGGTCTTTCAAGACCATTTGGAACGCTTTCCCAAACCAAATGCTGATGCTCTAACTTTTAGGGTTTAAAAGGCATTACAAGATTAACAGATCTCGAAAACGAATGAACCTTAAAATAAAATTGAAAGTTCAAGAGCTGAGACAAATGCATTACGACCGACAAACCAAATCCCTGGATAGTTTATCGTGAGCACTTTAAACCTACAATCTTGGACAAAAGTGTTGGGAAGGTAGCGTCAATTTTGAGATTGCCCCCCTCCCCCTTATCAATGTTGGATTTTCCACGAAACAAAATTGTGCCTTTTCTTCCAACATTGAATATGTGGGAGGGAGGCCACAAGAGCATGCTCTTTCCCAAACAGTACAGCCAATAGTTTGAATATTCGAATTAGGTGTGAAGTTAAGTGATGCACGCAACCTTCCCAACAACTTAATTTGACCAGGATTGTCTGAAAAAGGTCGAAGTGCTATAAACGCGATGTTCTAAACGTGGTTTCATTTCTTTAACCAAAAAACTCGAAGAAGTGGCAACATATTCGGATTTCGATGTCTTTTGTTCAAGTTATTGCTGAAATCAGGCTCAAATAAAGTCGGTATATTTCTCTTCGGTAACCTCACAAATGATAATGTGGGATGTTTACGAAATTAATAACAATAATTCCTGGAGAGCCGTACCATATCTCCATTTGCTGTTGTTAGATATGCAAAATTTGCCATAAATACGCGATAGATGTTGCTAGGAAGCACATGCTGAAACAGCGAACGCTATTGTTAGCACGCAATGGGTAGTTTGCCGAGGAATTCACGCCATCACTACTGATAGTACGTCCGCTAATATATTCCACTATCACATGGCGCTTAAACTTGAGAAGTGGGCAAATATATTTTCCGCTGGTATTCCAAGTAATTAGTTGCGGTGTTTTCATTTCACACCTGCCGCACCCACTATTGTGCATTCTGTTTTTCATGTATGTTAGGATTGGCCAGTTATTAGTATTTATACCCTCCGCTGTCTCTTGAGTACCATTCACGCTTGCGGTTCCATACAGTTTATTCATCTTTCTGCTTTAAGCCCATCTATTCGTGTGATGCCCAACGACCAGATACAGAGCGAAGGTTCGTCCGCTTCGGCTGAAGTATTCCAAACGTCTTCGGGTGACAGTGGAGGCAACTCAGCAGCCGTTGATCAAGTCTTTTCCATGTTCAAAGATTTTCTTGAGAAAATATTAGAAGACAAAGGAAAGCAAATCGAGCATAGAAGTAAGTTAGATAAAGAAGTTGTGCAGCTAAAGTTCAAAGGAAACCAGAAACAATTTGAGCTTAATGCCGAGCTGGATACCATTTTGGAAAGTAGTGAAACCGAGAGCGAAAGCATCGAGCCAAAGTTGTCGCAAATCAAGAAGCTTTCCCAAGAAGGCAGGCAACGTATTCGAAAGCGGCAGAAGCTGATAAAAATCGCTGATAAAAGCATGGACGGCTGGCAGGTCGTAGCCGAGTACGAGTCAGACGAACTTGCATCGGCTCCGAAGATGAAAAACGTCTTAAGAAGGCAAGGGAAGCTGCGAGTCGCAAGAGACGCCAAAAAGAACAACTCTCCAGTGATCGTGGAAAGAAACCAAGAATTGCTTTGGGCACTGATAATCAACTTTTTCGTGGTATAAGATAAAGAGTCTCCTCTATACTTTGTATGATCATGGGTGTTTTGGATACGCTTGCGCATCCTACCATATTTCTCGTGGTATTTGTTTGTATTACGGGAATTTAAGGGTAAAATGTTTTACGTTCGTTTGAGCGAAGCGAATTAGAACGTAAATATATTTTCCGCTGGTATTCCAAGTAATTAGTTGCGGTGTTTTCATTTCACACCTGCCGCACCCACTATTGTGCATTCTGTTTTTCATGTATGTTAGGATTGGCCAGTTATTAGTATTTATACCCTCCGCTGTCTCTTGAGTACCATTCACGCTTGCGGTTCCATACAGTTTATTCATCTTTCTGCTTTAAGCCTTCCCCCCCCCCCCCCCCACCTCCCGTTTACTACAGGTTTCGTCATTGCCTTTATCTTTCAGGCCGTAGAGACGCTTTTGGCGACTTCTTCCGCTGTTTCAAATGCGGCAAATTTGGACACTGGGCTAAGCACTGCCAATCCTTGTTCTGGCCGGGAAGTTACCAGCCCCTTAGCTACAATTCTTTCCCTGGAATCTCCTACAACAAGCCAACCTCAGGCCAATCAGCTCAACAAAAGCAATGATGATGCCTTGGCGCAGGTACATCAGTTTACACAGGATAACGAACTTGAAAGCTGACATTCATTACGTGTTAAGGGTAATCTGAAGAATAATTTAGTTTTCTGCAGATCTATAGGTGCTCCAGATTTCATTTTGTCTATTATTGAAAATGGCTACAGACTGCCATTCATTAGTTTTCCGTTGGCCGTAAAACTGAAAAATAATAAGTCGGCTTGTATTTATGCTGTTTTTGTGGATCAAGCTGTTCTTGAGCTCCTTAATTCAGACCGGGTGCGTTTGGTTAATGAGCAGCCTTTTGTTGTAAATCCTTTGTCAGTTTCTGAACAACCATGCGGTAAGAAGAGCTTATTCTCGATTTGCGTCATGTCAACAAGTCATTAATTAAGCAAAGTGTTAAGTAAGAGGACTGGAAAATTGCTATGTCTTATTTTGTGAAGGGTGGTTCATGTTTTCCTTCGATTTAAAAAGTGGTTACCATCATGTAGACATTGCACAAGAGCACCAAACACCATGGCGTGCGCCCGATTCCATTAAGGAAATATTTTGTTTTTTCTGTGGTCCCGTTCGGTCTGTCCTCTGCCCCTTGGGTTTTTACTAAGGTTTTGAAGCCTTAAAAAAAAAAAAAAAAAATGTTATTGGAGAGTACAGGGTCTTTGTAAAGCCATCTTCTTGGATGATGGTTGGGCGATTGTTCAGGATAGAGAAAGTTGTCTCATTAAGGCCCGGGCTGTAAGGGCGGATTTGTGCAACGCAGGTTTTGTTGTCAATGAAGATAAATCGGTATGGGAACCCACCCAAGTATTGGACTGGCTGGGTATTACCTGGAATGCTGCATTAGGTACTTTTAAATTGTGGAAAGGAGAATTGTTAAGATCATTAACTCAATTGATCATATTATTGAAGCCGATTTCAAAGTTACCGCGAGAGAGTTGTCTTCCTTCACAGGTCAAGTTATCTCTACCTGGCCTGTAGTTGGTAACATTGGCAGGATAATGACCAGACATTGAGTCTTGTCCACCGCGTGCAGGGATAATTGGGATTCTATATCCCTTCTTGACGATTACTGCAAGGAAGAACTGTATTTTTGGAAGGAAAGTATGGTTAATATCAACACTAGGTATTGCTTTGTAAGTAAGGTACCAAGTTATTTTGTGTATTCTGACGCCAGTTCCACCGGAGGTGGAGCAATTACTGATTTTAACAATGATTTTGTGTGCCACAAAACGTGGTCGGAGAACGAGAGAGGTCAAAGTTCAATGTGGAGAGAACTGTCTGTTATTGAGTTTCTTTGCAATCAGTTGCCTCAGTGTTGGATCACATGTTAAGTGGTTTACGGATAGCCAAGTAGCTGCTCAGATTGTTGAAGTGGGCAGCATGAAATTAGGTTTGCACAAATGGCCAGAGGGATTTTTGATATTTGTATCCGATCGGGAATTCATTTAGATGTACAGTGGATCCCTCGCACTTCGAATCAACAAGCTGTTTATATAAGTCGTTTAATTGATACTGATGATTGGCAAATTACTGAAGAATTTTTTCTTTTTCTCGATGGCTTGTGGGGTCTGCATAGTGTAGATTGCTTTGCAAATTATTATAACCGCAAGATCCCCAGGTATTTCTCGAGGTTTTGGAATCCCAATTCCTCGGGTGTTGATTTTTCTTTCAGTCTCTTCGAGGGGAAAATTGCTTAGTAGTCCATCCAGTTGGTATCATCCCACGCGTATTACATTATCTTAAATCTAAAAATTTACTGATTAATTTATTGGACGGTGTGTCTACTAGCCTATGTTTTTTCAGTTGTTGGCGCTGGCCAAGGCAGTATGCCGTTTATTTGTAAGGCACTGGCCTAATGTTTGGTCTGTCATTTCATATGGTGCTGTCCTAATAGGAGTATAGTTGATTTATGTGGCACTGGCCTATCAATGGTTGTTGATCTACGCGGCACTGGCCCATACGATCATTTAACGTCTTACGTGGCACTGGCCTCATCAATGGTTGTTGATCTACGCGGCACTGGCCCATACGATCATTTAACGTCTTACGTGGCACTGGCCTCATCAATGACTGATTTTTGTACGGTTATTAAAGGATGTTCTGTCTTTCTTTTGTTCTTCTAGTATGTATGTTTTGTTCTTGTCTTTACAGATTATGCTATCAAGTAATTCTTGGAAAGGCTTTCAACAGTTTTCTTCAATCAACGTTTATGAAGTGCTAAATGTTATGTTGAAGTCCAGGTCGGATTCGACCACTAAAGCTTACGTTCGTGTTATCAGAAAGTTCTTGGACTGGTCTAAAAGTAGACAGTTCAACATGCAGTTACCTTTTCCTCTTAGTGTTGTTTCTCTATATTTGTTTGAAGTTCAGCAGTCTTCCGCTTCTAGCTCCTCAGTAATTTTAGCCCATGCGGCCCTTAAATGGTTACATTCTTTTGTCCCTAGTTTGGATCCGTAATCCTTTAGATAGCGAATTTTGCAGAAATGTCGTCGAATCCGCTAAACGCCAGAAGTCATAGCCAGTTATGAAAAAGAAGCCTATTTCCACAGAAATTATAAGGCGTATTTTAGATATTCATAACAGGAAAGATGCTAATTTAAAGAATCTCCGTATTGCTGCGTTGTGCTCTTTAGCCTTCGCAGGGTTTTTTCGTTATGACGAATTATGCAATATCGTTCCGGAGCATATCGAATTTCACAGCGATTATATAAGAATTTTTGTGCCTCGTAGTAAGACAGATGTTTATAGGGAAGGGAATTTCGTCTATATTAGTGCATCTGGATCTAAGTACTGTCCTGTTGGTGTTTTACAACGTTATTTAGATTTATCTGGTATTGACTTAGACAGTCCTCCCCTTTATTTAGACCAATTGTTTTTCACCGTAGTACTTCTAGCTATACCCTGAGGAGCGGAAAGATTTCTTATACTACCTGTAGAGATATCTTAAGGGATACCTTAAGTCAGCTGGGCTATACAACCCTAATGTTTATGGTCTTCATAGTTAAAGATCCGGTGGCATTACAGCTGCCGTACGCCATAGTAGGAATTCGATTCCAGAAAGACTACTTAAAATTCCTGGTAGGTGGAAATCTGATTCTGCCAAGGATATGTATGTTGAAGAAAGCCTTGAAAACAGGTTGCATGTAACTAAGTATTTAGGTTTGTAACGTATTATGGAGCGTAGATTAGTTTCTGCATACAGTAGTATCTAAAAGAGTTGTAAAAAAAAAAAAAAAAGTGCAGTAACAATTTCTTTTTGTAATTTCTATCTTATAATATACTGTTTTGGATACGCTTGCGCATCCTACCATATTTCTCGTGGTATTTGTTTGTATTACGGGAATTTAAGGGTAAAATGTTTTACGTTCGTTTGAGCGAAGCGAATTAGAACGTAAGGTAGCTAAGTGTTCGCAATCTTCTGGACGAGCAATACTGCAGCTCATTCCTTGCGGTCCATGCTTTGGGACTGACATTTATCTTGACAAACAAGAATTGACAGCTGTGTGTAGGAGGATCAGGTTACAGTCATTTCTCTGCAACAGTACTCCGTATATTCCGAGACAAATGTTGCTATTTTGTTCGTCTTTGGGTTCAAATAAACGCTTAGTAATAACCATTGTAATCCTAACTTTGTTTTTCATAGGATTGCAGACTGTTAAGTTTGGTTTTAAAGACCATTTACCACATAGACTGCAAAACAGTCGTATTTATTGCGAACGCAAGCGACGCGGTAAATAGTCAAATAAAAGGTTTGGAACGAATGTAGAAACGGCGAGGGAGAATGGGGAGAGACGCGAAAAAATATGACCGTCCGCTATGCATATATTAAATTCGTTCAAAATTACCCGTTCTTCCAGCAACGGGAAATTTCCATTAGTTTAATTCTGACGCAGCCTGTCATCAAATGTCAATCACACCTCATCAAAAAGATATAGACGCCGTATCAGTTTCACAGTAAAACAGTAACCTCGCGGGAAAATGGACGACGTGGACTTGGTATGAAGAATGCTCGCCTCCCAATAAGCAGTGTTCTCCACAAGTCACAAGTTGTAATATTTTTAGGTTTATTTAACACAATCTCGCTTGATACAGTCTCAATCACTAGTGTTGTCAATCACGGTCAAAAATCCCACGCTATCGAAATATTATAAATTTACATTCATGCCTAGATCACTACGGAATTTCCGGTGTCTGTCACATTCTCTAATTGATCTGTTTTTCATAAAACCCTAAAGATTTAGGAAACGAAACCGACAATTACTTAAGTTCACGCAATCAACGACTATAATTTTCAGTCTCCAACATTGGATGCGCTTGCGAGCGATTTAGGATTTGTTTTGAAATCGGAGCAAAAGGAAGCTGTGGAAGCGCCTCTCAAAGGAAGAGATGTTTTTGGTGTGCTTCCAACGGGCTTTGGAAAAAGCCTGATATTGCAGCTGTTTGTTTTGGCGAAAAACAGAGCCTCCAACTCGTCAAATGCATCTTCAGTCGAACGCCCGACAATTATTGTCATTTGTCCGCTCAAAGCCTTTATGGGAGAGCAGATAACATCGAATGAATTTAGCCTTTCTGCCGCTGAACTAAAATTTCCAAACTGCGTTTTAAAACAACAACCGCACAATCTGCAACTGTCAGACGCTCTTTTGGTTTTCTTTCTCTACGAGAGGCTGGTTTTTTTGGCGTTGTTTCCAAAACACGACTGAATCGAACGTACGAAACTTCGCGCCTTCCGAATAGCGAAGACAAAACGACTGAACATGGCAACACAACTACGGGCATGTGAGGCTCGCGCGCTTCACACGCGAGGATCACGCTTACGGCGCTTCGCGCCTTCCGAAAAATGGTAGAAAACAACTGTTTTGCAGTCTATTTACCACAGCACTCCATCGAACCAATATAAACTAGACGCCCCATGAGCGTACACTGGGTTCCCTGTGGTACGTGTTACTCAAAAACAGAAGGGACTGAGTTGGGTGGTATTGAACTACAGCGTTTCAGTCAATTTTTTCAAGTCGGGAGTCATTAAGACCAGTTAAGGGGTCACCCAGAAGTCGTGCCAGCAGAGGCCCTTTGGCTCACACGTTCATACGACGAAATAGATCTTTTTTCGGAGGTTAAAAACCTGGCTACCAGCCTATTAATCATTTGTCAGAAATAAAAAGTCCTGTGATCTTTAGAAAAAATAGTCACGCATTGCGTACGTGTGGTAGGGCAGTAACACAGCGCTTTATTTCATATTGTCAACTGAGCTTCGTTTTGTCTTCCAGGAGATTCAAGTCGTCTTTGCGTAATATGTAGCTCTAATAGTACACGATATTGTTTTGGTATTGTATATCATTGTAGTGCCGTGGTAGAAGTCTTAGGTAAATAGCCCCCTAAGAAGACCTGTGGTTACTAGCAAAGTACTAAAGCCAGAAAGATTGAAGAAAATAAAAGGGAATCGAGAAACATTGGCTTCTAGGGTGACACGTTGATCATTTTCAAGTTGCCTCACAACTTCTTTCACTACAAGTTTAAGCGTGCACTCTGAGCCTCTTACCTGAAACCAAATGAAAAATTCTCTAGTAACTTATGGGTTCAACAACGACAGAGAAGGAATCGAACACCTTAAGTGGACCTGTTATCTCTGTTGTCTGGCTATTTGTATTTATTTGTACTCAACTCTGCACAGTCTTCCGGTAACAATTGGAAATTTCACTAATTCTGGTTAACCTTCAGTGGCGACGAAAGTCATTGTAACGCGAATGGTGTTTTAGTGGAGCTCACGAATGGAACGTCAATTGGATGAACAAGAAAGGCGGTGAAAAATGAATATCTGGAATCTTGAAAGCGACGAGTAACGCATGGTCTCCGACAACAATTTCATTTTTGGTATTATATACGACACTGAAATCAAATGGCAAATGTTGTATGGGTTTAACAATCATTGAAGGAATCGAACGCCTTGAATGCATCACAGTGTTGACTGAAGTCGCATCTGAGTTGTCTGGCAATTTACAGTTATTTTGTACTCAACTCTGCACAGTTTTAATTATTTGAAAGAAAGCTTGTTGTTTCTGTTGTGCTTCGTTATTTACGGTCAAGGTTCTTCCGAAAAGTGTTTGATCCGAATTGTGATATTGGATTTTTTTTAAAATTGCTGTTGTGTTTGCACCCACGTAATTAAAATTGGAAGGGTTTTTTGCTTCTAATAGCAAATATTTTGTTTGTTTCAATAAATTTTGCGCTGGAAAGGTGTTTGTGACATTTTTCGTCCAAATTAACTACCAAAAATAAAGCTCTTTAGCGACCCTAACTTTAAGTAGAATATTTTTTGTAATTTAATATTCTCTGTCAAAAATTTGCATAAAAAGCTTGAAATTAAAATCGCCACGCGACACGCACAAGAAATTTAGTCGCTGATTTACCTCTTCGTCGAGTTCTCGTTAATATTTCGTAAAGTTTTATGTATAACACTGAAACCAAAAGGAAAATTCTCTAGTAACTTATTCGAGTTGGATACCAGAGACCGTGAGACGGAATCGAACACCTTGAATAGGCTGTGTTTACAATTTTCTGGCTATTTATAATTTTATTTATTTGTACTCACCTTTGCACAGTCTTCAGATAAAAAACAATTTGAAATTCGAAAAATTCTTGTCAGTCAAGAATTATTTGAAAGAAAGCTTGCTGTCCATTTTTTGCTTCATTATTGAAAGAAATGCTTCTTCAGTGAAGGGATTGATCAACATTGTTCCAGAGAAGAGTCCGGTCACGGGTCAATAACCCGACAAAGAAGGCTTCCCGACCCGAGAGATGAAATATAAATATTCAGTTAAACTTTATAACAAAATTAAAAAACGAAAGACGTAAGTTTCTTGGCTAAAAAGTACGTTGTTTAATTCTAAAAGCGACGAACATTCATAAGAACCTTGACACAATCCTTGCATACGGCGAAAGCTACTGAAATTTAAACTGACCAATCAGAATTCAGCGAGCGGGAAAAACTGTGCTATCCTTGTGATCCACCGTCACGCCAATTGTTTACAATCGGTGGACATTCGCTCGCCTTCTCTTGTGACTCTCTTGACCGTTGCTTGTTTGAAAATGACGCATTGTTCTGACAATCAATTTGCCTTTCCACTTTATCCAGTTTATGACATGGGCTAGCATGTGATTAACAACCAGGATCGCTTTTTGAACTTTATTCTGTAGAAGAAGAAGACGTTGCTGAGTGAACATTTTTACGACGAAATCCCTTGGTTTGTTCAGCACTTTGATGTCCGATAACTGAGCCGCTCTAACGAGTGTTGGGTCAATTACATTTGGTCGTCTGACCTTTTGAAGTTCTTTCAGCTCTTGTTTGTGTGTGTCCATCATGATCGAACTTCAGGTGAATAGTGAGGGGAACAATTTTTCGTTCATCTGCTGTGCCAAACGTCAAACAATCCTGTTGGGTGCTTCACGTGCTTGGCAAGTTTTGCCCGACCATCGTCTATCAGATCTGGAGTGGAGTTTTCTTTCAGTGATTACAACTTGCGATCGTTCTACATGTAGCACTTTTCAGTGACTCGAGGATCCTGTTTTGCTGTTTCAAAGGAAGTCGTGCATTCTTGAGCAGTTAATTTGTTTGTTCTTCAGTGCTTGTATTTTTTCGTTTGTTCCTGGTGGCACAAAGTAACTGATGATTTAAAAGGACTTGAATCCTTAATTGAATTAGCGATTTTTTTTACAACAACAACAACAAGTGAATGGTGCACAAAATTAGGAGAAACTGTTGGTTGAATGGACAATAATTGTAGCCATAATTATCTGCCCAGTTTAAGTACTAAGCTCAACAAGTTTTTTGGCTCTACAAGTTTCAGTTTCAGGCCAGGTACCCGAATTCACCCAGGTACTGGTACACTTACTACCATTGTTCTTTGGAAATTGAATAGCTCCTTGATCACCTGGTTGCTTGAGAAGAAACTTGATGTGTTTGTTCTCTACATTGGTGAATGCAGCCACTAACTCAGTGTCCATTGTGGATAAACTCCAGACCAACTCTTCTTTTAATTTATTCTTTGTTCTTTGCAGGGCATCAACAATGGTTTCCCTTGTAAAATATTAGTTTAAAGGGTTTGTTAAAGCTGTTTCCCATTTCATAGGGCACTGTGGTTGCCAGATTCACTTTCAAACTGATCATGGAAACGTAAATCAATACCAGTGAAAAGTCAGTCCCTTGAATTGTTGATAGAAAATTAATTTAAATGCATATTGAAACATCAGTCGAGGAAAATTTTTTTTCATTCCCACTTTGTGAACCTAACATACATTACTGCAGTTTGTTTATTGCTTGGTCATTCAATGTCTTGATCACATCAAATTATTTAATTTTTAGGTATTGTCTCAGACCTCCATAGGGACACTATCTTTATCTGAAAACTTAACTGGTTGCTTTTTGGAGCCCTTTTGTGGCATATTTAGATAGGCAGGAAATGTTCCACATTTTACGGTAAATAGTTCTGCATGGTTTTAAGGAATATTTTAAGGAATATGAGACTAAAATATGCTGTTTCACATTTTGTGAATTTAAAGACTAGTAATATTGTTTGCGCTTGTTTTAAAAGGCTTAAGGTTGGCGTTCAAAAGTGTTCCTTCAATAATCTTATTCTGTAAAGATTACCTTGGGAGAATTGGATTAAGGCCAGGTTTTTTCTTCTAGCTTCTTTCCCCAGTGCCCTCTGAGAATGGAGGTGATTTGGTTTTGCCCAATGTTGAAAGATGAAACAATGCCTAAACCAGCCGCAAGGAATACATCATAGTGCTTTTTTACAAACATGGGCACGAGGGTGCTCGTAAGCATCTGAGCATTGTTTTGCATGCTAAAGTGTTATTATAAATAATTTATTTCTCTAAGAGTGTCTTCTTTTTGTGTCGCTCATGCAAAAATTGTTGGAATCACTTGTTTGAGCTGCTGGAGGCAGAACATTTGATGAGGCCCTACTGTGGAGAGGGGTCCTCGTTCCCTTTAAATATTTGCTTGTGTTTCCTTGTTCCCCAAATTACTTTCAAACTTGTTCCCAGCTTTTTGATCCCCAAAATTTAAACTGGTTTTCTTCCCTTGTTCCCTAAAATATTTTGATATTGTTACTCTGTTCCCCAGCTCAAATTAGCCATGTTCTCTTCTTCCCCAAAACCCCTGGGAGTGTCTCTTTGATGTTGATTCTCTTATTGGCCTCATAGTAATTCACTGTAGAATTGCAAGACACAGCAAGTTCTTATTTGGGAGTGAGGGAAAAGTTTTGAATCAATTTTCGCACAATACAAGAAACACAATTTTGACTGCCCCTTCTAGTCTATTCTAGATCTTGCTTTTTTCGGACATGAATCAGCTTATTTGCACCTTTCTCTTTTCCTTAGTGAGCCTTCGCTGAAAAACTTTCCAAGTCTGGCTTTCCCGTGTAAGGGGCCGAGGTTTTTGTGCAAAATTCATCAGCGACTTCCTTGCAGCTTATAAACGGTGTTTCTTCGAGCAATGGTCAATAAAAGTTTTGTAGTGCTTATACAAATTTTCGCTACTTAAAAACGTATATTTACACGAAACAAATATCAACTTGGCAATTTTTCTTTCCCGATACTCCATTTAAAATTCACGTGAGCGCTATTAATAAAGGGCCAGAAAACCATTTAATGGCAATTTTTTTGTCAACAAACTTGGGTTGTCGGCGAGCAGAATTCGAAGGTAAGCTGTTGTGCTTTGGCTGTTATTTGTGCTTTTTCAAACTAATCTAAGACGAATTCAGGCTTGCATTTTCGAATCAAGTGTAAGAAGACGGCAAAACCGTATTGATAATTTATTTATTTGTGTTAACTTCGCGAAAAAAGGCTTTGGTCGCGTCCTTTCGACGGGGTAGATCGACAAATGGTTCGACAAATGGTCCGACAAATGTCATTTACGCACAACCGAAATGGACAATATGGACTGTTTCCGGTGAAAGGGCAAATGATTGACAGGATAGCACGGTTTTGACTGCCGCGCGCACTGCGGGCGCGGATTCCGTATGCAAGGATGTGATCACGTGCACCTTTGTGGTTGCCTAGCACGTGATTAATCTGCCCTTCCCCAGGAATTTTAGTGTTTCTGTGGTCGATTGTCGTTACTCTTTCGCTGAGAACTGGAAACTCAGAGTTTTATATGAAAACTATGCTATTTTGTCTTCATCTGCCTTTTGGCTTGCCTTCTACAGTTACCGTGTATCATGAAATTTTTCAGGGACTTTATTTTGCGGATTGGTCATTTTTTGAAGTTTACGGGAATTAACAAATTTATGCGGCGTGAATTGACTGAAATTTCCGCCGGGAACTAATTGTTGCAGTTTTCTTTTCAAGCAGCAAGACTATTTTCAACTTCTATTACTCTTTGGTAAAAAAAGAAACCCTTAATCATCGAGAACGGGTGGAAAAAATGTGGCATCCTGGAGGCCTTAGAAAATGGTTAACGTGACCTTTTTATTGACTACCGCTGTTGACTTAACCTTTTATCGTTTCTTTTTGTTTGTAGAAACTCCAATTGCTTTTTCTCAATGCAAATATTAAAATAAACGATCTTTTTTACCTCACTGTATGTAGAGTAAAAGCCATTTTTAGCTATATTAACGGGAGTAAATTTTTACGGTCTTTAATTTTGCTGGTGTTTTTTTCTGCTGGGACTTGCTTTTGCGGATCAAGTACTATCCGCAAAATCCGCAAAAATTTAACCCCGCGAGATAAAAGTGCTACACCGTAACTCCCAGATTTGCGATACCATTTGGTGCAAGTGTAAACCAAAAAAACAATTTGACCTGTCACCAGATTAGATTGAAAAGAAGCAAAATTATGAAGCGGAAACAACATGTTTAGTCCTTCCTTAGTGTGTTGCACAAACGTTGGCTTAGTGCAATTCCAGAGGAGGTTGGACACGGTTCGAAAAGCATCATGGTCGCAAAACGCAAAACTGCCTCATTTGCAACTGACCGCGGAAGTGGAACGATCTCTCGAGACACTCTCCGAGGCGGGAAAATACAAGGGGCTTTAAAGAGAGGTTCAAAACAGCTGATCGGCTATGCAGCTAGTGTTATAAAAACTGGAAATGGACCAAAGAAATGTTTCACTGAGAGAGATATGGGCATACAAGGCCTCCTTACATTCCTTCAAGGAATCACTACAAATACACATCTTCGATACTAAGCCGGGAAGAAAATCGGTGTAGATTGTTCCTGTTATTTGTACAAAGGAGCATTCGGTTGTGCAGAGAAATTGGGTCTTGGTATTTCAACGAACGAGTAAGAGAAATTTGTTGTTTGATAGCAAAGTGGAAACGCTTATTTGCAATCTGCAAACTGAAGTTTGATTTATTCTCTGATGTCAAATATTTGGAAGCTAGTACGAAAAGCTAGTGATCACTTGCTAACTTTTCTTAATTTTTGCACATTTGGTCATAGGTTTCTCGATTATCCTGAGCAGCTGTTCCATTTACTTCTTTCCCTGGGAATAAAACCCGTCGCTGTGTTTGATGGGCAGAATTTAGAGGCCAAGAAAATAACGAGAGAGAAACGGGAAACGTTAGGTGTGAAATCAACATCATCGCATCGTGGGGTTAATTCAGCGAGATTACACTACAGTGGTACTAACTCGCGTTTTTCCCTTAAAGGTCTCACAAGGAAAATGCGACAAAGGCAGAAGAATTGTGGCGACGCGGGAATGAATCGAAAGCTATCGATCACTTCAGGAGAGCGTTGAAGATTACTTGTGAAATGTCTCATAAACTACTGAAGGTGAGATCTATTGTTTTGAAGTTTCACTGATCACATGAAAAAGTGCCTGCAGTAATATTTTCAATGTTTCTAGTTTCTACTGCTTTTCAATTTCATCTGGATCGATTTCTTATCAGGTTCTACGGGACAAAAATATAGATTGCATTGTTGCCCCGTTTGAAGCTGATGCACAACTTGCGTATTTGAACAAAAATCAGCTGATTGATGTAGTTCTCAGTGAAGATTCGGATCTGTTGGTATTTGCCTCTTGCGAGGTGCATTACTTTATGGTGACAAATGGATCTGTGCGTAATCTTTAAATTTAAGCTTGATTTTTCACAGGATGAATGTTAAAGCTCATTTAATTTTATTTATTTGTCTACTTATTTATTTATTTATTTATTTGCACAGGGATGTTATTTAGTTGTCCAATACAGTTTATCTTGTATTTTCACGATCCAGGTTCTTTATAAAGTACACCTACATGGTAGCTGCCAGTCAATCCAAAGCAAAGACATACCGAAATGTCTCAATATTTCCAATTATACCTTTGACTTGTTTCGTCATATGTGTATAATTGCTGGCTGCGACTACTTGGAATCACTTCCTGGTATAGGAATCAAAAGAGCACACAATTTGATGACGAAAGTTGCTGCAGCAAATGGTGATGTGAGGAAAGTATGGAATTTTTTAAATCATTGAAAAATTCAGTGAGGTCACAGGACTCTATATTAAATAATTTATATAGAAATAAAATAATTTCCTGCTGTTATTAAACAGTCAAATGCCCTCTTTATTGAATACAAGCTTCCTTGCTGGGCTCACACAAACTTCTCAGTTTATTGTCTGTTTGTTTGCTTGTTTTTTTTTTTTATTTCTTTGATTTCTTTTACAAATGAAATCGAACAGTTTAAATAGTTGTTCATGAATAAGTTATTAATGCACAACTACAGTTCTTTTCAAGGTTACCACAAGTACTTGGTGTAAAAAGTCTTCGTGTACTGGGTCCTGAGTATCTTCTGAGATTTGATGAAGCAGATCAAATGTTTCTACATCAGGTGGTATTTGATCCAAGGAACCTGAGGGCTGTACCACTGAATCCTATATTAGATGAGTCTGAGGCACCACCAGAGCTGTATCCTTGTTTATTATCATTTTTATACATGTAGGTTCTTTTAAAGCACACTGCTTACATTGAGAGTATTTCCTGCTAGAGGCCTTTTAATATTGTGGACACCATTTCAGTTTCAAAACCTGGGGTAGAACACTGGGAACTAGGCTATATTATTCTCATCTCAGTTTTATAAAAGTAGAAAACCTGTTGTCAATAACCTTTACTTGGGAAAGCTTAAACATAGCCAAGAGAAAATTGCTTTTTGCAGTACCTAGGTTCTCCACACGTTGTAATATTTACTGTTAATCCTTAATGCATAAAAAGGCAATTACTGATATTTGTCTGGGAAACACTGACACAGACACAATGTATAGTTTCATATTTCACATTGGAAGATGTACAGGTAATAATCATTCTCATGAAAAATTTGACCTTGGTCCCAAGCAAGATATAAGCATTATAAAAAGTCACTCCTTTGTTGATATCACTTAATGTTCAAATTAAAATCCAACTCTTAAATCATTGGAAGTTGTTCTATGAGAAGTATGAAATGGAAAGCCTTGTTTCTTAAGTGCATAGAAATTAGAATTTCTCCTTCATCAAATGAAACATTCAAGTGGGATACTTTATTTTCTTTGATTAAACTTCAAGAAAACTAATTTTGCAAAATGTGCACGCATCAATAATTATTATCATTATTCTTTTATTATCTACTACAGGGTCCAGACAGTATATGGGGATCCAGAACATTGCTTCATTTGGAATGTGATGGTGAATCAGGTAATTTAAAATTGACTGGTATATGTAAATACAGCAAAAAATAAATACCTATTGCCAATCAGCGATATAAACAGTGAAATGGTTAAGTCACAATCAGGCCAAAGTGTCCCATATCATTCGAGCTTACCTCGGTGTCTGCTGCTTGACGGGACTAGTAATATTGCTACTCCCCCCTGGATGCCTGGATGGGATGCTTGTCCATCACAGGGTTTTCACCCAGCATTTACACCCTGGTGCAGATGACTACATTAGACAATGTGAGAGTTGGGTCTAGAATCCAGGCTGCTTGATCTGGAGTCCAGCACACCCCACACCTTGCACAGTAAAGAAATAAATGCTAATTCTAAATTGCATGTCACATTCTTCCATGTCCACAGATGACACAGTTGAGGATCCTGATTATGTCCAGCCAGACCTACACAAAGACCCCTGCAGTAGCATAAGAACTCGCTCTCAACATGAACAAATTGCTAGCAGAGATGCGATTGTGATCGAAGTGGACCAAAATTCCATATCCTGGGTGGTGCCAAGTTTCCCTGTAATGACTTAGCAATTTGTAAAAGTAAAATATGTGGATGGAGACAGTGTGCTAACTGGACTGATAAACTACAGTGACTGTTTACAACATGATGAACTTCCGACAACAATTTCTTAATGAACTACATGAAAACTGGGAGGAAATTTCGACTTCTGAAAGTGAGGTTTCCCATATTTCAGAAACGACTTCCAGCTCTGCTGAAAAGTCAGTGAAATCTGTTACTGAATATAGTACTGAAGAAAATGGCAGCTCTGATGATGTGGAAAGTTATTGGGGTAGCCCATTCAACAAAAACACCAGACCGTTTGGACGAAGCTTTGACAAAAATGAAAGGTGGAGAGACAGTTTCAGCTATGTTAAAACCTGAACCAGAGAATGAGTTTGACAGGGAAGCCATAGCAGTCCATTTAGACTACAGAAATGGACCATGTTTTATTGGTTACATTCCACGGGAACTAACTAAGTATTTACATCCTTTACTTGAAACCAGACAAATTACACAAGTCAAGGTTGAGGATATAAAGTTTCGAACGTCATTTTCAAAGTTTGGACTGTACATAAAAATATTTATCACTAGGATAGGTAGGAGGGAACCTTTTGTTGTGCGAGCTAGTTAAAGTGTACACTAGATTAAAGGAAAACATAATTGTTATAATGATGAGATACAGTGTAAAATGGTATGACAACATGTTATGGAATATGACTTAAAGAATAACAGAAATTGATTTTCTAGAAATGACAGATTGAAGAGATTTTCATCTGTTAAATTAAAAGTTGTATGGAAAAAGTTAGAGATTTATTTTTAATGAAAGACTGGTCACAGGCTACAAAGGCTTTTCTCATAATACAAAAGAAAATCTGTATAAATTTTATCAACTTTAAAACTTACCATTGAGGTTACATCATGTTGGAAGTTACAGTTTTTTATGCAACCTCTTGTAAATTTATGTTATTACTCTAGTGCCACATTACCAACTGACAGAGGCTGATCAGAATTGCCAAGTTGGTCATTACCTCTTGTAATATAGACTGAACATAACTGTATGTAACTGTAAATTACGAAGGTTGATAACAAGATTATTTGTTTGTTCACTGTAAACTGCCATTGTTTTGTGACATGTGCAAAAACACACATTGGTATCCTATTAAGACTTTGACTAAAGGACCTTGCTTGTATTCCAGTTTACATAACAGAATGCTCAATTGCCAAATAACTTTAATTAGAGCTGGTTGAATCAGCTACCCTTGGTGGGAGCCTCTCTGGTACAGCATGAAATTTAGCTCAGTGTTAGTGTGCCATGCTGTGGAAGTGTGGCCCGACCAGCAACTTGATCGCGAATTGCAGGCTTCTCTTGCCACTTTATTAGATGGTTTCCCAGGGGTAGACCCACTTGGACTACCCACTGGCCGCTTCTTCTTCATTATTTTACCTGGTAAAATAAAGAATAGAAGTTAAATTTAATTTTTTTAAACCAAGAGATTACGCGGACTGCACGCACAATTTCGCGGGTTCGTCGTCACATTTCATAGCGTGAAAGGGAAATAGTGGCAAAAATCCAACTACTTCAGCATCGTATAATTCACTAACCAGAGGGGCGCTTAGGGGCGCCCGATCATTTTCTATTAGGAAATTAATCTACTTTGGAATGGATATTAATTTTGAAGTTTGACAAGCTTGGGTTTGGAGAGAAATCGACAAAATTTAACATCAACTCAAATTTCACGAAGCTTAACAAAGACAGACAGTGAAGCACCGAAGTCGAGTCCTAACTTGTCTGAGAAGTTAAGTTTAGAGTCAAAAAGTTTCCAGCAGCTAGCCCAGTACCAACTCCAACTTGTCCTGTGGGTTTGAAATCGCAAAGCTAAAAACAAGTAGGTAAAAATTATCAATATTGAGACTCAATTCTTCCTAGAAGCCCGCCATGTTGAGTTCATGACCACGATAAAAGAGCGTTCGCGATTCGCTACTGCCACCAACCATGAGGCCTTTCAGACCGTGTCCAACCTCCTCTGGTGCAATTCTAGACATGCATGACGGGAGGGAAACGTACGTCAGAGCAATTTGCAGTTAGTTTTTTTGCAGACTTAAATGATGTTACTCAAAGGGGATATGTCACGTTATTTTAGGGTGTTTCGGGAAAATCTTTAGTTAATCACGAGTTTAAAATTCGAAAATAGTAATGAGGAATTCCTTTACCGATGACATCATCGTTACATCACAAACGAAATGATTCTAAGAAAAAAACGTCCTTTATCCAGGCGATTTGTTATAATTTTGAAAAATGTCAGGCAGACTTTTTCAAGATTACCCAAATGTAATCCGTTTCAATCTTGTACATTTATGTCTATCCTTGCTTGTCTTTCCTTATGCAGTATTTCTTTTATATTGTTCAACAGTTTAAAATGAATCTTGCAATGTTTCATCCTATTTTTGGGTATTTTGAGGAAAAAAAAGGAAAGGAAAGCATCTTATTAAGTGTCTAGTCGTTCTATCGGTGGAGCACTAATTGGGGACACTGTAAACTGAAATTAACAATTAACGAAAATCAAATCGAGTGCTCTCATCACTGTGCCATCCCTGCAACCCAAATCATGGATTATATCATTTTGAGTGACGTAGTCCCTTTAAAGAAGAAACGAGTGAGTTTCACTCAAGAGCGTGTTTTGTTATCTTTGAACTGAATTTATTACCAAAGCTTAAGAAAGTAAGAGACCTCAAAACGGGACACGACATTACAAAATAATTCAACGTCTGAACGTGTGAGCCAAAGGGCCATTGCTGACATGACACCTGGGTGACCCCTCAAATGGACTACATCACCCCCACTAATGGAACGCTGCAGTTCAATACCACCCAACTCAGTGCCTTCCGTTTTTGTGTAACACATACCACAGGCTACCCAGTGTACGCTCATGGGGCGTCTAGTTGCAATTAATTACGACTTCTCGACCATTTGGAACGAATTCCCAAAGCAAACGATTTTGCTCTTCGGTGGGGGGGTGGGGGGGGGGCGGTTCAACAGTTAATCAGGCCCTTGGAGCCCTTGGAGCTCTTCCAGGTAAGTAACCCTCACATATCTTAATTATTTTTGTAAGCAACTTTTTGATTCCTTATCCATTGTTAACTTGAAAAAATATAGCCTATCTGCTGGGAGGTTTAAGTGCTAAATACTATCTAGCTATTGTCTTTTTCTCTCGTAATGTATTTATCTGAGCTCTCGCACTTTCAGTTTCATTTTAAAGTGCTACTTTGATAACAAAAATTCACTTCCCTTTTCCCTTCAGATTTTGAAAGCGTGTTTGCTTGACACATGACTGGCAAAATCTGCGAGCTTCGAATTTTATCCAAAGGCTGTTTTCTTTGAGTGCAAGGTTTGGATTCCACGGTTCGCCATCACTCACGCGTTCAAGACTGACCGATTGGACCTCAGAGGGTTGGATCGAGGATAAGATGAGGTCAGAGACTGACCAGCTTAACATTCAACAGCGTGTGAAGCAGCTTATTATACATGGAAAACACGAGTTTAAAAGTCTGAAAGGTCGAAACCCTTGAGCTACATGTTGATTTAGGCGCGTGTACACACATTTTTAACTGGTGAGTCGATCCAGCTCTCTCAAGATTTTAAAGCTGGTAATGGCGAACCATTAATTAGAAAAATTAAATCAAAATAAACATGTGTCTTTTTTAAATAAAGGCTTAAAACTTCGGCCACTTAGTCACTCAGTTAACATAGTTTTGAAATACAAAGAAAAAAAGTATAATTGATTTTTGGTCATAGTAGCACTTTAAGGCTTTTTGTGGCTATTTATTGGCTATTTATGGCCAGTAAAGCACTATGTAATGGTTGATGAAAGACTGAAAGAAAGATACAAAGCCCACGTCACGTGATATCACGAGCCGCGATCTCAGATCGACGGCCTACATAAACGGGTTGCGGTTTTCCTTAGTTGCTTTTTATTGTCAAAATACTATGTTTAAAAATAGATATTTGCCTTTTTAAAGTGACAAATTGTGTTGAAAGCTCAAAATAAAGATTATTTAATTTTTTTTTCTGATTTAATATTGTCTGTCAAAATTACCTCTTCGTTGTATTCTCATGCAAAACACAAAAATTTTTATTGGGGTCTTATGCTCA
Source organism: Montipora foliosa (assembly GCF_036669935.1). Classification (NCBI taxonomy): domain Eukaryota; kingdom Metazoa; phylum Cnidaria; class Anthozoa; order Scleractinia; family Acroporidae; genus Montipora; species Montipora foliosa. The sequence continues at coordinate 773,260 of NW_027179695.1, read as the reverse complement.
TGCATATGTTGACTGTCGTTATTTAAGTTTGAAAAGTGTTCTCAAGAATTTACAACTGCCTCACGGATTTTCCCCTTCGCGCTTCGGTGGGGAACTGTAAATTTCTGGGGATGGGATGGAACACATGAAGCAGAATTCCCGGCCGAGTAAGTGGCTAAATTGGAACCTAAAAAAATTCAGCAAATTAATTGCTACTGTGGTTCCATTGATGTATATATGTGTATTATTGTTCCATTGTGTTAGTGAGAATTCATTCATGCTCATCTTTCCATATTTCCTTACTTAATTTTACTTGTTGGAACTTCCCGACAGTTACAACTAGCCTACGCCCTGTCCGCAGTCCTTGAGCATTGGTACACTACAAAACCCGACGCCTTGTTGTCATAGTTCTAAAAGCATTCCTTTTCAATTTCGATTACAAATAAGGGCCTCGCAAACGGGAAATGTTTGGCGTTTAAACAACACCAAACGTTGCTTGGTGACCAAACATGCTGATGTTCAAGTGCAAGGGCGAATCTAGGATTTTGGCTAGGGGGGTGCACATGTCAGAAGGAAATGCGCAGGAAGCCCAATCTTCATATGTTAGACAATGTATAATACATGCTTTTAAGAGGGTTAGGGCTGTAGTATGATAAAATGTTATTTCCGACGAGCGAGCTTGCGAATAAGGCTGAAATAACTATTTTGTCGGCACGAGATACAACAAGGGCCTAGGTTCCAGGCCAGGGCATCATGGGTAGGGATGTAGGGGTATATAAGACCGCGTATAACACGTGGTTGTCATCTAGGCTTCAGAACCAACCGCGTTCTTTCCTTTCGTTTCGTTTAATTTCTTCACTTTGCCGTGTGTAATGTCGGTTACCAAAGACGAAGTGTCCGACCTAATTCAAGCCAACAACCATCAGTTAATGGCCTTCTTTAAGGAGATGCTCATGGACACCGCAGGTCAAATTAAGCATGCCAACGAAAGTTCGACAGAACAGCAAATGAAAGAGATCAAGAAATTGAAATTTCAAGAACCGCACAAGTTTAAAAGAAAAGCCAACGAAGACCAGTATAAGTTCAATCTCAAACTTGCGGAGACCTTCGACAGCGCCAAATCCGCCGCCGAGAAGTCCAACCTTCAGAAAGTGAAGTCCGACCTCGAAGAAGGTGAGAAATTGCTCGTGGAACGGCAAAAACGTATTCTTCTTGCTGACAAGTCTGAATACGGTTGGAGTACGGTCGAAGAATACAAACAACACGATCTAGCAGCCGATTCGGAGGACGAAAAACGCATCTACAGTGCTGAGAGACGCGCCCGTGCGATTATGTCATCTCGAAAGAGGAAGAAGTCTTCAGCAATGGCTGCGATCAAAAGATCTTCACCACTCCGCGGGTCGGTTTCGTCTCCAAGTTCCCAATTCCAAACTCACTCCCACCAGCCAGCCACTGCCACTTCTGGTTTCCTGCCGCGTCGCCCTAACATTGGCACATGCTTTCGCTTGTGGAAAGACCGGCCATTGGCGTTCTTGCTGCCTGCGATAACAAAGCAGTCTGGCTCTCCAACTTCAAAGTGACTAGATGAGCAGGTTTTATCAGATATCTTCCAATCCGGTTTTTGGGACTTTGGTCAGGACTCTCTGCCAGACGGTCCCATCCAAGGGTTAGCTGAGAGATTGAAGACGACAATACTGTTCTCAAAGGCCAACAGTACATCCTTGCTGTACCACCGCGCTTACCGCAAGTGGAAGGATTTCGCCATTAGTACGTTTGACGGGAATGTTTTCCCCGCTAAACCTTTTCACGTTGCATTGTTCTTGCAACACCTTATTGAGCAATCCCATTCCCCTAGTGTAATTGATTCTGCCTTTTATGGCATAAAGTGGGCACATAGTATGGCTGGTATCCCCTCCCCCACGGATAACCCCATCGTCGAGGCCGTCAGGTCTGCTTCAAAAAGAATTCTTGGTACTGCTATTCTTAACAGCAAGGAGCCTATTTCATCTAGTGTGACTCATGATATTATTAGCAGTTCTAACCTTGAAAACTCTGTTGAATTGCGCAATATTACCTTGTATGTTTTGTCATTTGCCGGCTTCTTTAGGTTCGATGATGTCTCCAGGATAAGGAGGAATGACATTTTCTTTAACGAGGTGTTCATGGTTATTAAAGTCCCCAAAAGTAAGAACGACCAGCTTCGTCGGGCAGACAAAGTAATTATTTCTGTGCTCCCTAGTCCCGCGTGTCCTGTCAAGCTCCTCAAAAAGTATCTTCCCAAATTTAAAATTCCTCCAGATTCCAGGGATCTGATTTTTCGACCCATTTCTAAGGGTAAGGATTCTTGTAAGTTGATAGCCCCCGATAAGCCTATTAGTTACAGCACTATGAGACAAGCTTTCAGGCGGGATTTGAAGACCATCGGGGCTGACCCTTCCAAGTTCGAGCTGCACTCTCTGCGTTCAGGTGGTGCGACTATGGCAGCTAACAATGGCGTCAGCGGCAGAGTGTTTCAGCGACACGGTCGCTGGAAGTCGACGAAAGCCAAAGACATATATGTCGATGACGATCTGGATCAAAGACTCTCTGTTTCCAAGTTCCTTGGACTCTAAGCCATGTAAGCTTTTAGTGTCTATTTATCACGCCTTTGCCCAATTCTTTGTTACTCCATATAGGGGTGGTTCTCCCCAAGCCCTCCCATAATAAACGTATTTGGTTCAGCCATGCTGTGTTGTTATTTGTTGTGGAGTGGAGACAAAATATGTTATTTCCGACGAGTGAGCTTGCGAATAAGGCTGAAATAACTATTTTGTCGGCACGAGATACAACAAGGGCCTAGCTTCCAGGCCGGAGCATCATGAGTAGGGATGTAGGGGTATATAAGACCGGGTATAACACGTGGCTATCATCTAGACTTCAGAACAACCGCGTTCTTTCCTTTCGTTTCGTTTAATTTCTTCTTTCAGTTGTTCAGTTCTTTCTTTCGCAGGTACAATGCATCCAGTCTTGTAGGATCGGCTGACTGTTCTAATTTCACTTTTGTAAAGCCTTCGTAGGATGGGCTTGGAGCTTGAACCTTGGTTCCTACCCAGATTTCCTGCTCATTTTTCCCCACAGGGGTTTTTTCTGGCCTCCGTTCTAACCACATTTGCTTTGTTAGCGGTTGCTCAGCTCTACGAGATTTTTACGACTTTTCTTCGTTTTCCTCTTGTATTTTTGTACTCTAGGTTTATGTTGTAGGTTATTTATATTGTACGTCAGAGTTGATGATCCCCAGCCTA